>NC_142702.1:14462644-14764046 GCF_029339155.1 Prunus mume
TTTCAAGCGGGTTGTTTACAGTTTGGTACCCATGGAAATGGAGGTAATTTTCAAATAACGAGGACCAAATAATTGCAAACCATCTACTGAAACAAATGAGGAACAAATAATTACATACCATCCATTGAAATGATTAAATTTGGTTATATGCATAAGTAAATATTAAAAGTGTTGTCTAAGGGGCCATCCTGAGTCTAGATTTGCACGATGTCCCTAAAAAGTTGGCCTAGCAAAAGAAAGAAAAAACTCAAAACGTCTGAAATGCCTGCCAAGTGTTTTGTCAGAATTTGTAGTTTGTCATTCTTTCTTCCCTTTGTGTGAGTTCTTGCAAGATGAGGTTGTAGGGGTGCATCAAGGAGAAGCTAATGGTGCACTCTTGATTAGGAGGTGCCTTGGTTCAAATCAAGTGATCTCTAGTACTGGCAGCAATAATAAAATATAAGGTTATATGTTTTCTGAATTATGGTGGTTGAAGGGGTAGGATAGGTTGAGTGGGTTTAAGAAGAGATTGATTTGGTTGAATAAGAAGCAAAATATTTTAACACTTTGTAGTGAATTTGTAATTATGTACCCATAGAAAGTCTAGACCTACATTTGTTGTTTCTCACATGTCATGTTTCACTAATATGTAATTCATCAATGGATTTCCTGGTTATTGTTTATGAAGATATTGAATTGAACAATAGGAATGGCTTGCTCAAACTTGGATCTTGTTTCATTTCCTTGTTTTGCATAACTTCTAAGGATCAACTATTCTGATATTATACGCAATACCTTTTTCAGGAATGAATAGCATTTATCCTAGTGACTTGGTTCCATTTACAAGAAGACCACTTTTTCTAGTCATTGACTCTGACAACAGTGAAGCTTTTGAGGTAAGTGTATTAACTCTATTTTGTTATTACACATCCTTTAGTTAGAAATTTCTAGATGTGTGTATGAGGGTTGGACTGGAATCTCAATAATTTGTTTTACCTGTAAAGAAGTTTAGGGATTTAAAATTGAAGATATGCTGTGAGGTTTGAAATGTCAAGGGTAGCTGGATAATCTCTTATTACAACTCAATAGATTTATGGTCCATACATTAGCTCTAAGTGTTTTAAGCAAATAAGTTTATGTTTAAAGTTTGCAGTGCTCTCGTTCTGCAGCATTTAGTATTACGCCACCAAACATCTTTCTGCAAAAATATATACACACTTCAGGTGAAGTGTATTGAAAAATGTTATAAAAATCAGTATATTTAATTTTACTTCAGAAATATATAAATATTTCTAGCTCTTCATATCACACTACAATATCTGCTGCAAGTTCCTAACTCTCCCCTTATGTTACATCTCTTAAAATTTTCATATGGCCTCGTTGGATGCACTGATCATTCCTAAATTGGCTAATTTCTTAAAGTTCACAAAATGACTGAAGGTTGAGTACTGTCTTTGGTAGTGATTTCAAATTTCCACAAATGTGTGATATTGTTCTCTGAAGAAGCTGTTAATGTATGTAGTAATTGGGTACTGTTAGACTTGCATAGTCAGTTATATCTACTCCCCAAAGAATCAGATGACACCTAGATGTATGTACCTGTCACTATGTAATAATCTTAACCTTCCTCTCTCTCTCGCTCTCTCTCCACTGAGCAGAATTATTGGTATGGTAGCTTGATGAGTGAGACCTATGCTCATTTTTCCCCCATTTTCCCTCTTCTTAAAATTCATTTAAGGATCAGTAGAAATCTCTATTACTCTAAACTATAGGGAAGATAATTAATGTTTAAAATGTGCTCAGGCCATAAATGGAGTGCAAAGAGGTGAAGCACCTGCAATGCTCCTATCTTCTAGTTCTTCATATCACATTGCTTCTATTGGTTCCTCTCGTCAGTCAAGTGGAAGCCTGTTCACTATTTTCCTCACAGCTCCTTTGCAGGCTTTCTGTTTATTGATCGGTATTTCAGGATCTGACATTGACATGGTGCGTAAAAAGTTGACACTTTTTTCTCTTCTTACTTGAAAAATACATTTATTTAGTGTTTCCTAAAAAGTTATGGAATGAAAACGTATCAGGATACATATAACAAGGCCGAGAAGCTTCTTTCCGGTTCATTTAGTGACTGGGGGTCTACTTTGGTGACATCAGACACTATTGATCCTGTTTGGGCACAGATTTTGAGTGACCCATTCCTAAGGCGACTCCTTTTGCGGTATTATTTTATTTCTTCTTCGCTCTTATGTAAAAGTATATAATGTGCAGCCCTGCAGAGTCTCTAGTGTTTTATTCTTCTTCTTTTTATTTATATTTATTTATTTATTTATTTTTTGTTGTTGTAATTTTGTCTACCACTATGAAGCTTTATGGACTGCTCTTACAAACACATCTTTTGGTTCTTTGTCACTGTGAGCATGGAAAATCAAACCTTTATCAGCTCTTTGTATTAATGCTCTCAAATTGGTTAACCTTTTCATCTCTTTGCTTATTTTTTCCAAGAGTTCTTATCTCCTGGGCGAACGGTTCCTTGTCATCTTAGTGTTTCTCTCCAGTACTTAAGTTGTACAAATTCTGCTCAATTGTATTTCCCTTGTGTGTGTGATACATGTATCTCTGTATAAATTATGTCTTCTTCCTTCAGGTTCCTATTTTGTCGGGCAGCGCTATCACTCTATGCTCCAACTTTCAATAAGAAGGAATTTATTCCCAAATGTATACCGTGTCTTCCAGCGTCTGTCCTGCCAACGACAGCAGCATGTCAAACTGTAATTTTGCAGATAGCGAACGTCTTTGGAGCCACAGGCAAGTTCATCTTTTCAGAAGGACTTGAACTCCCAGAAAATAGACAGGGTGACTCGGAATCAATGTCATCTTGATGAATCATATGGGGCAAAGGACATTAGAGAAGAGATAGACAAATGAATGGTTTGTGAGTTCCCTGTTGGTATTTCAGATTCTTGGTGTTTGTATAGGAAATTTCTAAGCCTTCAACAACGTCCAAGATGATGCAAAACCTTTGTAAGAGACAAGTTGGACTTTGGATTTATTATTTTCTTTTTTATTAAATGGAAAGAAAAACAAAAATTGATGTCTGTATAATAGAAGATAGCTCTTCTCCTGGCAATCCACCGAGTGACCCGTCCTAGTTGAATCAGGTTGGCCTGGATTTCAGTTTTCCCTCGAGTCAAGTCGTAAGCCTTGCTGCCCAACATCTCATTTAGGTGCAACGTTATTTTTGTAAACTATTGTGGATGATTTATACTCATTGCATTCGAATTTTCTTTATTGCAAATCTGAAACACAAACTGTCAAAATATTTATTTGATTTCATTGATACTCAATTAATCATAACATCTGGAAAAAAAATTAATCATGACATACAAAAAAGCAGGGTCCAAAATGGCAGTGAATTTCACTCAATGAGGCATAAATTTTTCATGTACATTGGAATTATTTGATCAACAGTGTCTACACAACCCAATAAAATGGGGTGGACTGACCACACATGCACGGTTCCGTTGATGAGTTTTATTGAGAATACTATCCAAACCAAATCATCAATTTTCAGTTTGGTTCCGTTTAAAAAAGAAAAAATTACTATACCCTAAATTGGAAAAATATCAGGCCAGTCATTCTATGTATCTGGATTAACATTTGCGTGGTTACTATGCTTTCATCTTTGTATTAACTTTTTATGGGTATTTGTATTGACCTCTTGTGGTTTATGGTTTTTGTACATAATTTATGAATAATTATTGCTTTTCTCTATTGAAAAGTGGAAATGGATCTTGATTTGCAGACCAATGGTCTCAAGTTCGAACCTTATGACATATTGATAGTGTTGTATTAAAAATAAAAACAAAAGCAAAAACAATGGGATGAGTTATAAAATAGAGATGAGAAATAAAAGTCAGACGAGGAAGAAAATTAAAAGAGAGAGGAGAGAAGATTAGAAATGCTGGAATTGGGAAAGGAATGGGAAGATGTCTGGTGAAGAGTGAGCTCATAAGTTAGTGAGGTCATATATCTATTTGGAAGGAAGCTACCCGGAGGTCGCTCACTTGGTCCACAAGAAATACTTTTTGTATATAATATTATTAGTGTTATCCGAGACGTTTTTCCCGTAGGCTTGGCCCACAGTCGGAGGGCTTTTACTTGCCCTCCAAGAAACTAGCTTCAAAAAAAAAACATCAAACTTCGCCTACCTCGTCGGCAGAAAGCAGGAGCAATAAAAGCTTACAATTTTAAACACACAGAGAGAGAAGGTAGCGAGAAGAAGAAGAAGAAGCTCTGCCCTTTTTATCTCTGATTCCTTTCCTTTTTTTTTTGTTCTGGCAGAATTTTTAAACTGTAATTAGGGTTTGGTTTTGAGGAGTTCTTCTGCTTCCTCTTCTTCAATTCAAATTTCGGTGAAACAAGACGGCATATGTTTATGGGTAATCAGTCGTATTTAGAACAAAAATAAATAAATAAATAGAGAGAGAGAGAGAGAGAGAGAGAGAGAGAGAGAGAGACCTCAAGACCAAGGCCTTTGATGTGGGAATGAGTGGCTACGCTGTTCTTCTTGGTAGTGGACTGAACCTCTTCTATCCCACCTTGTCCATAAGTTGCAGTGGAGCTGTGAGGCCTCTCTCTCTCTCTCTCTCTCTCTCTCTCACTTCTCTTTGATGAAGCTGCTTTGGTTTCTCCGAAAAGAAGCGATCAGGCGAAAGGGTTATGTCGCTGTGCGTCAGGGCAAAAAGGCCATTGTACTGTTCATTAGTAACATAATTAAAAGGGCAACCAGTTAAGTAGGGGCACAAACGTCATTTCAATATTTCCAATGAACAGTTTAGGAACAGTAACTCGGATTCAGTTTTAGTATATAAAATATAATTTCTTCAGAATCTCAGATTTTCCAATTTGTTTATGCCCGCTTTACATGTTGATAGTATATGATACCGTGATATTTCAGGCATTGCATGTGGAATTTATTAGCGTAATTGATGATGTATTTTCTCTTTATCAGTTAGGTTTCAGTATCAAGATCATCTCAACTCTAAGCTCTTAGCATTGAAATGGGGATTGATGGTCGAGTTTTAGAATCTGTCGACACATCAAACAGTGTGATATTCATAGGTAAGAAGAAATCATCCAAAAAGAAAGACAATTGTAATATTTTTACTGCATTGAGTGAAGAAGCTGGGGTTGGGAGTGACGTTATGGATGTAGTTGAACACGAAAAATCAAGTACCGGAACTGGTAAAATTGAAGCTCTTGATTCTGAAGTTATGAAGAGTAAAGAGGTTCCAGAAACTTCAAAAAGTAGGAAAAAGAAGAAGACTGGAAGGACTGCTCAAGAAGAAGATGATTTGGATAAGATTCTTTCTGAGCTAGGTGAGGGGTGTTCGACATCCAAACCTGCTGCTCTGCCTAAGCAAGAGGAGATTGAACCTGATCTAGTTGCCTCAGTCGATGGTCCGGCTGAGAAGGATGGTGAAGAAGAAGTTCCTCCTACTGTGCTGTCTGCGGCAGCAAAGAAGAAGAAAAAGAAGAAGGAAAAGGAGAAAAAGGCAGCAGCTGCAGGGGATGCTACTTCTTCTGTGGGTTTTAAGGATGAAAACCATGAAGAAACAGAAATTGAAAGGACAGAACCCAAGACAAATCAGGTGAAAGGTAAAGCAGCAGAAAAGAAAGTGCCAAAGCATGTTAGAGAGATGCAAGAGGCTCTTGCTAGGCGAAATGAACAGGAAGATAGAAGAAGAAGGGAAGAAGAGGAGAGACAGAGGAGGGAAGAAGAGGAGCGGCTTAGGCTGGAGGAACTTGAGAGGCAAAGGGAGGATCCCAGACGTAGGAAAAGGGAAAGAGAAAGGGAGAAACTACTAAAGAAGAGACTGGAAGGCAAGCCTATAACTGCAAAGGAAAAAGAAGAAGCCCGTCGGCTGGAGGCAATGAGAAACCAGATACTTGCTAATGCAGCAGAGAGTTTGCCTCTCCCTACCACAGACCATGAGAAACCGGCTAATAGACCCTTGATTCAGAAAAAGAAGTCAAAACCAGCAGCCATCGCTCCAAATGGTGTGGCTCCTGCAAAGGCAGTGGAAAACATAGAAGAAGAAGAAGAAGAAGAAGAAGAAAACCAGCAACACACTGTACCTGAGCTGGATTCTGTGGAATGTGACAATGTTGAAGAGGTGGAATCAACATATATAGAGGAAAAATCTGACATTGCTGAATCTGCTAAAAATAATGGAATGGAAGGAGAAGCAGAAGAAGAAATTGATGATGTTGATGAATGGGATGCAAAGAGTTGGGATGATTCTGCTGTTAATCTTTCTCTTAAACATGGATTTTCTGATGAAGAGATTGACTCTAAGCCTGAACCTGTTGTGAAAAAACACATAAAGAGTGCAGGTGCCAAGCCAACAGTTTCTGCCCAGAAAAATGTTCCTACTCAATCAATAAAATCTCAGAATGTTGAGAATAAGAAAAAAAGTAGGAAGGAAGATGTTGTTGAAAAAGAAATAGCAACTTCAGATGCTGCCCCAAAAGAGAGTGAGGATAACCTTCGTTCACCTATTTGCTGCATTATGGGCCATGTGGATACTGGTAAAACTAAGCTATTAGATTGTATACGAGGCACAAATGTTCAGGAAGGTGAGGCTAGAGGTATTACTCAACAAATTGGTGCAACATATTTTCCTGCTGAGAACATCCGTGAGAGAACTAAGGAACTGAAAGCTGATGTGAAGCTGAAGGTCCCAGGTCTATTGGTCATTGATACCCCTGGTCATGAGTCATTCACTAATTTACGGTCGCGAGGTTCAGGTTTATGTGATATTGCAGTTTTGGTTGTTGACATTATGCATGGCTTAGAGCCTCAAACAATAGAGTCACTCAATCTTTTGAAAATGAGGAATACAAAGTTCATTGTTGCATTGAATAAGGTGAGGTTTATTATGGTCAAATCCACCCTCTGGTTCACTACTAGGTTCTCCTCATCAATGTTTAATTTTATTTTCTTGAATATCCAACTTTTAGGTGGACAGACTATACGGGTGGAAAACCTGTCGAAACGCACCGATTGAGAAGGCAATGAAGCAGCAATCAAAGGATGTAAAAATACAGTTCGAAACCCAGCTCGTACAGGTCTTGTGCATTACAACCTTGTCTTTCTGTTTCACTTTATTAAATTTGGCTTTCCTGGTTAAACCTTCAATTTTTGTATTGGGTTACCAGATTATCACTCAAATCAAGGAGCAGGGGTTGAATACTGAATGCATTGCAACCTTATATTTTTATTTCACTTTATTTAATTTGACTTTCCTGTTTAAACCTTCAATGTTTGCATGGGTTGACAGATTATCACTCAATTCAAGGAGCAGGGATTAAATACTGAACTGAATAATATGGATAAAGAAATGAGGGAAACGTACAGAATTGTACCTACAAGTGCCATTAGGTATGTCTTATGAGCTAGCCTTATCTTGTTTTTATAGTTTCTGCTGTGAAGGTTATTTCAGCGGTTATCTTTCTGCTGTGTCCTGATAATTTGGTTTCTGAATATTCCAGCGGTGAAGGGATTCCAGATTTGTTATTAGTATTGGCGAAGTTGACCGAGAAAACTATGGTTGAGAATCTTACTTACAGAAATGAAGTGCAGGTTTGATTTCTTTTCACCTTGTTTCCAGTTATGTAAAAGGGTTTAACAGTTGAGAAATTTGAGTGATCTGATTGGAGGCTGATCTTGTGCACCAGTGTACTGTGTTGGAGGTTAAGGTTATTGAAGGCCTTGGGACAACAATTGATGTTGTACTGGTTAATGGCGTGCTTCACGAAGGAGATCAAATTGTTGTTTGCGGCATACAGGCAAGCATCTAAAATCTTTATCAAAGACATTTTTACTGTTTTTGCAAACTTTTTCCATTATTTGTTTTACAAATGCAACATGTTCAGAATTTTAGAGATGATTATCATGTTAAATACCATTTTCGGTCCTTTTAGGGACCTATCGTTACTTCAATTCGAGCTTTATTGACACCACATCCGATGAATGAACTTCGTGTGAAGGTAAGTTTTTCTTCTTTTTCCTTTTGACATATTCTTTTTGTTATTGATGTATTTTTAGGCCTTTCTCTTTGATTGAATGCATTTGCATTTTTCCTTAAACATGCATATTGTGTTCTTTTATTTTCTTTTTCTTTTCCAATTTTCGTTTTATAAAAATTTTTCAGTAATTGTTCTTGATAGACCAGGTTAGCACAAAATTGTTCCAGTAGCTACCCTGTGTGGTTTGGATTAAAGCTTAATTGTTTTTTTCAGTTCAGATACAGTAGGAAACATTTTGGACCACACAATTAACCTAGTTTTATAAAATATTCTATTTCCTTCCATGGATTAAATTCAATCCAGTGGGATCTTTCATTCACATTTTTTTCCCCTCAACAACGATCCATGTGGCATTTCTAACTTTATAATAAAATAGGTTCCAGATTTGAGATTCTTTTCCTGTTTAAGTAATGTTGAAGTGCATCAGGGTTTCTTTTTTTTTGGATGCTAACTATTTGAACATCCTTTTTGCTGAATATATCTTTTGATTTTTTTCTCTGTTATCAACTGGATTATTCCAAAAGTTAAATTGGTTTCTCATATGAACCTCTAGTGTCTGAGACAACGCACTGTCCATTGCATCAGATGATGATTGTATGGTTCTTGGTTTCAGGGAACGTATCAGAATCATCGTGCAATCAAGGGCGCACAGGGTATCAAAATCACAGCACCGGTAATTCTTGTTTGAAGTCAAGGCCAATCCACTTCTACTTATTTATAAGGTATTTGTCAGTAGACCCCTGTTGCGTGAGATTTACTTGATGTTTCATTTTTTATGCAGGGTCTTGAGCATGCTATTGCTGGCGCTGCTCTATATGTGGTAGGGCCTCATGATGATTTGGAAGAGGTCAAGGAAACAGCTATGGGAGACATGAAGTCAGTCTTGAGCAGGATTGACAAGAGTGGTGAGGGAGTTTGCGTACAAGCATCTACTCTAGGCTCCTTGGAAGCATTGCTAGAGTTTCTGAAGACCCCAGAAGTTAATATTCCTGTTAGCGGTATTAGTATAGGCACTGTATATAAAAAGGATGTCATGAAGGCCAGTGTAATGCTTGAAAGGAAGAAAGAGTTCGCCACCATTTTGGCATTTGATGTCAAAGTGACACCAGAGGCCTGGAAACTTGCAGATGATTTGGGTGTGAAGATTTTTATGGCTGACATCATCTATCACTTATTCGATCAATTTAAGGGCTATATCAACAATCTGAAGGAGGAAAAGAAGAAGGAATCTGCTGATGAAGCTGTCTTTCCTTCTGTGGTCAAGATTTTACCAAACTCTGTTTTCAAGAAGAAGAATCCAATTCTCTTGGGGGTTGATGTTCTTGAAGGCATTTTAAAGGTACCACTATATACGCTGGATTTGTTTTACTTCCACACGCCCTGCTCCTCTTAAAAAGGAAAAAAACGTTTAACGAGAACCCAAGCCACTTGGTTTTTGAAAGCCTTCAGAAGCTCCTGCATCACTTTGGATAAACTAGTGGAGTTTCTCAAGAAGATTTATGGACTTCCATGATTTATTTTAGAAACTGGGGCCTAGATAATGCTCAGGGGGCTTCACAGGAGTTTTCTGAAAGGGTTATATTAGAAGATTAACGAAATGTTTGTCAATTATATCCAGCTATCTTTATATTTTATGCACTTTGTGCAGGTTGGAACTCCAATTTGTATTCGTCAAAGAGATTTTATTACTATCGGGTGCATCGCATCCATAAAAAATAACCAGAGACCTGTTGATATAGCAAAAAAGGGAATGAAGGTATCCATTAAGGTATGATAAATTTTGACACGTATATATACACACTCATGTTGTCAGTATCAGTTGGTAGTACATTTCTGCAACCTTTAATGTTCTTTTTGAAGCTGCTGCTATTCTTGTCATGGGTAAATCTATGGAGTTATCCCAGCAAAAGTTATAGGGCTTTGTCACTTTATTGATGAAATAGTGGCTCGTAGAAATTTAGGCTTTATTGAATCAATGCTCTTTTGTATGACTAATGACATCTTCGTAGGGTTTAGGAGTCCCATAATGAGAATCTTGGTACTCGGAAACTTTGCATTCCATGTCCATGGCTCATTGATTGGGCTGCAGCTCACTTGAATGGGAAACTCTTGTCTACTTTGTTATTCTAGATCAAATCCAATTGGGATCTCCCCGATGGAGTATACTGGACTTCCTCGAGCTAGTTCTTTGGTGCATTTTTGGCCTTCGTTTTTATGATTCTTTATTGGTTTTAGCATTTTGCCAAAGTGTTAGTTGCTAGCTGATTGTGTGCTGTAATCTTTTAGGTCTGGATTGGTTTGTTGCTGTGGTTGTTATCTTGTATTTTGTTTGTTTTTGTGTTGTGTTTTTCCTGTCCTATGTTGATATTGAAGTCCACTTGAACTTTTGTTGTATTATTTGGACTTTGCTCTACTCTCCATATGGTCAATTTATTCTTTTCTTAACCAAAAAGAAAAAACCGTTGCACTTAATTGTAGTGTGCTTTTTCAAGTCTTTTTGTGTGTGTTCATGCAGATAGTTGGGACGAATCCTGATGAGCAGCAAAAGATGTATGGTAGGCATTTTGGAATTGAAGATGAACTTGTCAGCCATATCTCAAGGAGGTCGATTGATGCACTGAAGGCGAATTACCCGGTAAGTTTGAATTTTTTTACAGTTAAGTCTTGGACAATGTACAACTCAACCATAGCTCTTAATTGTAATTTTAAATATTCAGGATGAACTCTCAAATGACGAGTGGAAGCTGGTTGTAAAATTGAAGAAACTTTTCGAGATACTGTGAGAGAAGCGGCAACCAGAAAGAATCCAAGGTCACAGAAAGATTTTGATCCTTAAGCTTTACTGCACCATTCCAATTAGATTTAGGCATTCAAGTTCAGATGTGATCATGTATGGAAAGGGAGAGAAGGTTCCATTTTGTGTTTGCATGAGGAAGTCCTTTTACCGAAGTTACAAACAGACCTCTGATTTTTTATCCTGTTAGGCTAATTTCAATTTTTTTTCCATGTGGTTTTCTTTTTAAACTGCAATATTGTTGATCAAAGTGTGCAATTCTGTAAGTATTGTTGATAGAAAATGTATCTTGCTTTTTTGCTATGCCCTCTCTGTGCCTTGGTATTTGTTTCTCTTTCTAGAATGTGCAAGTTCTTGTTACCCGTCAGTGGATTTGTGATTCAATGCTTTGGGTTTTCAACTCTTCCCAAATTTGAAGTTTGTTTCAATTCCTCAGTTTCTATCTACTATTTACTGTTTGGGTTAACTATGTACAACTCCCAAACTAGTGTTCGATTTTTAAATTTAAATTCATACATTGATTATGGATGATTTACGAATAAGTAAACCCTACACTTACATTATGTGTTATTTATCATTAATTTTCTTTAGTTAAAATCCACGTACGCATAAAAAGGGAATTCACTTGTATCATGTTGGCCGTTGATGCCTCCCGAATGTGTTATTTCACTCTTTTCGAACATTTTTGTTTTCATTTTCTTGTTTGTTAATGTGTATATGAAATCTTGTTATTTGTATTTTATTGTTTGTTTGTGTATATGTGATTCGTAAGTGGTGTACATATGATATGTAAGTAGAAGTGCCGTGATAACCACTTTAATTTTTTCTCTCAAACCCTCAGTCTTTCAACGCAACAAGGGGGGAGGTGGTCACTACCCCTCCTTCCCTACCCCCAATACCCCTTTCAATTTCCAATTTCCATCTTCCATCTTCCTCTTCATTCCATCTCTGTTATCGTCCATCTTCCTCTTCACTCCATCTCTATTATCTTCCTTTTTATTTATTTATTTATTTTAATAATTTAAATTTCCCAACTCCCTTTAAATTCCTCCCTCCTTATATGGCTATTGGATCTATCAACCCCCTTGGGCTTTAGCGACTAATCCAAACATGATTTTTTGTGTCCCCTTCAAAAGATGTGTAGAGCTCTTGCTCGGGTGCTTGCACCACCTCCTTCCATTCTTGGGTTGTTACCACCTCCTTCCTTGCTTAGGATGTTGGTTTCTTTGGCTTTGGGAAGTGTTATCCCAGGTTTGCTCTGGGATTGGCTGTTGCTTCGCTCTTGGTGGTTTGGTGGTTTCGTTTTTGTAGGAGTGATTGAGTCTTTGATGGTTAGTTTATGTATTGCTAGGGATTTTCAAATTTTTAGTTTTTGTATTTGTTTTGTGTGTTTGTGTTGGAAAATTTGAGTGCTAAATTGCTATAAAATAAATACTGCACATAAAACAGATTTTTACAAAAGGAGAATTGAATTAGAAGAACCTTAATTGAGTCGAGGCAAGTGTTGGACACTCTGACCTTAAGACGAATTACGCCCCACACTGGTGCTTATGGTTCACTAGCGTTCGCCTCCCAGGATACAACGACTCCCCTCCTTGTGAAAGAAGCACTGCAATTCACAAGGAACTTTGAACCAAATTATGCAGGAACCTCTCTTTATGAAAACTCTAATGCTTTCTATGTGTAAAAGTCTGTATGTAGATAATTAAACTGAATGAATAAAACTGCAGGAGGATTGCTCTATTTATAGATGATGAAATACCATTTCTAAAAAGGTATCTCAATCTCAAAAGGCAAACAACGCATCCCTTGGTCTGAAGAGTTGTCACCCCAAACAATGCATCCCTTAGTTTGAAGAGTTGTTACTCCCCATGTGAAGATGTCTTTAACCCAAGGGATTTTATTAATTTCCATTCAAATAGGAAAATCAATATTATTTAATATTAAATTTTCCAACAATCCCCCACATGAATGGAAATTGACTCAACAATATGCAAACAAAAAATGAAGACACTATAGAGAGTTCCTATTAGAAGAATACTGCATCTGGATAGGTAGCTTTTGGCCTTGAACCTTCCATAGTGAAATACTATCGGATTTACTTGGCTAATCAGTGAACGTGATGTCTTGAACTGTTCAGCCTTTTGTGTAAACCCAGACAATAGCACTCACACAACACCCTTCTAAACATATCTGGTTCGATCGGTTGTGCTCGTTTTGGCCCTGAGCGATTCCTGGTATTCATGAGAGCTTTAGAGAATTCAAGCCTTAAAAAATTCTCATAAAAACGGCCTCATTTCACACTCACATAGGTGACTTCCTATTAAGAGTATCCTGCACTACCCCGCTCGGATTTCCAAGCTATAGGAATCATTAAAATCAAAGATTACCCTAAAACACTCTACAGGTAGCACTGTTTCATCATAGGACATGGGTAGGAGATGTAATCTCGGCAGTGCTACTACTTAGTCATCCATAATTTGGTTGTCCCTTTTGAACCTAGATCTTGGGATCTCCAGTCAGCTAGGTTGGGTATCCACTATGGAGACTTTAAATATTTAGGCTTATACTCCCATTCCCCTCAATGATCAACTAACTCTTTAGTCTGACCTTTAAATATTGGATCCACTAGGTTGACTATTTCTGTAATATATTGCCATAATGAATTCATATATGGAAATAAATTACATTCAAGAGTAGTTTTAATTTATTTTGTTAAGACTTAATAATTGTGTCAACTGAGTAACCTTCTAATACTCGGTTAGACACCCCCACATTTGTGGTACTTATAGGAAGGTCTCTAACCTTCTCATACCTTGTATAAGAGAAATTTAAACTCTTATGAACATCAAAGCCTCTCTCCACAAAAACGTGGTGCTTATGTACTAATCTAGAAAACTTCTATTTTCTTTGTCAGGAAATAGAATTCCAAATTTTCCGTCATGCCTGTCACCCCCACAATTTTCACATAATTGTGGAAGGTATTAAGCAATCTGTTAATCATTTTTTCATATGCCTAAGAAGGAGAAAACTTTTACTTTATTCTAAAGAATGAGATAATATTCTATAGTATTAGTTTATAACTTCCTTTAAATCAATTCAATGTTGCATTAGTAATAGAACCATGTTTATAACATAATTAACATGTTCTAGTTACCATACCCTCATTAATTGATTAAAGCAAATCATTATAAAACTAATTTTTCTTTATAAAGTGCACATCAATTTATACATAGGGTAAGGCTTTGGTACCCTTTGTACATATGCATCTCATTCTATAGGTAGTATATCTCCAACAGCCCCAGCACATTGCATGAACCTAATATTCTATACAAAATCATAGAATATATGTTTTGTCATAAAATGGGTTGCCTTCACAAAATTTTGTTTTGCCTAACACCAGCAAAACTTCCAGATTTTGATGTCCACTTTCCTTTAATTTAGAAAACTTAATATGTAAGTATCAAATTTTCTAACAAACATCGACTCAACCCAAAATCTGGTTTTGTGTAACCGATGGACATCTTCATAGCCTTAAGACCCATTTATGACAGAAAACATCAAATGGTTTCTTAACAGTACCTTGAAGGCATCCAAATCTGCATAATGACAGTGGAACTCGAAACCACTTAGTTTGGTCTGCAATTCGTCATGGCGAATATCATAGCAACTTTTAGTCTGTTCCAATGCATGGAACTGTCACAAATATATACACTGGCTATGACAACTCTTAATTGATTATGACATATCCAAGAGTCACAATATGAAACAACTTAAAATTAGAGTACAGTAAACAGCGACAGCGTATTCATTCAAAAGATGGAGTTGAAATTAAACTAGGCATTCGATATAAGCAACTAATTTAATCTCAAGTCAACGATGCACTAAAACTGTTATATGCATTAGATTCAAAATCAGTGATGCCAATATACATAAATTCCCTACACGGGTGCAGACTACATATGCAAACTATTTTGCACCTTTTTCTTAACAATAGAAACAGAAGGCAATCAGTGTTTGTGGCAGACTTTATTGAATGGTCCCGATTATTTAGATTTGTTTAACTTTGAATTGTATAAAACAAAAGAAACTAACAGGAAACCAATTCAATAGAATAAACAACTCATTAAAAGATGTTTTTCTGTTTGTACCAAAATCAAACCTTTGCAACGCTAACATTTAAATGCACAAACACAAATTAATGTATATGGCAATTAAACACAGATTAATGTATATAGCAATTAACACATATAATTCGTCTTAAGATTGTTGGAAAATTTGAGTGCTAAATTGCTATAAAATAAATACTGCACATAAAACAGATTTTTACAAAAGGAGAATTGAATTAGAAGAACCTTAATTGAGTCGAGGCAAGTGTTGGACACTCTGACCTTAAGACGAATTACGCCCCACACTGGTGCTTATGGTTCACTAGCGTTCGCCTCCCAGGATACAACGACTCCCTTCCTTGTGAAAGAAGCACTGCAATTCACAAGGAACTTTGAACCAAATTATGCAGGAACCTCTCTTTATGAAAACTCTAATGCTTTCTATGTGTAAAAGTCTGTATGTAGATAATTAAACTGAATGAATAAAACTGCAGGATGATTGCTCTATTTATAGATGATGAAATACCATTTCTAAAAAGGTATCTCAATCTCAAAAGGCAAACAACGCATCCCTTGGTCTGAAGAGTTGTCACCCCAAACAATGCATCCCTTAGTTTGAAGAGTTGTTACTCCCCATGTGAAGATGTCTTTAACCCAAGGGATTTTATTAATTTCCATTCAAATAGGAAAATCAATATTATTTAATATTAAATTTTCCAACAATTTGCAATTCTTTCACTCATCATTAGTGCTAGTGGCGATGTCTCGGTCTTCATGGAAGCAGCGGCAACGGTACTTTGGCGTTTGGTGGTGTTTCTGCTTTTGATTGGCTTTGGCTTTATCCCAGTTTTGTACTCTGACTTTATGTTAGTTGTGGACTATGGGTTTATGCATTTTTTAGTTTTATTTCTAGTGGGCTTTTACTGTTGCATTTGTTTGGACTCATTTTTATGAGTTCCACTATCTTGTAATTGGCATTGCCTTTCTATCAATGAAACTAGATTCCAACCATAAAAAATAAAAAATTGTCGGGAGGGAAACAACAATATATATGTATTTTTAATAGCTTAGGTTATTTGTAGTTAGCATCTTTTTTACTTTATGTTTTCAATTTTTATCACAAATCTTTATGTTTTCAAAGGCCCAAATCCTAATTTTGACAATTTATTTTTAAAAATCATCAATAAATTTCAAGGCCCAAAATCCTAAAATTTCTTCTTTTCTCTCATCTCCTTCAGATCCCAAAACCGCACCCATTCTCCTGATCTCTTTGTTATCTGAATTGCAACCTTCCCCTTTCTTTTTCAAGCTTCTGTTATCGAATTGCATCACTGCGTTTAAATCTGTCCCTCTAGGGCAGGAAGATGAACTACCTATTGACGACGCTGACGAAGAAGCAAGAGGTGGATTCTCTCATCAGATCCACCATCGACAAAGTCCTCCTCCTCCGCTTCGGCCGAGCTTCCGATTCCGTCTGCCTCCTCCTCGACGACGTCCTCGCCAAAACGGCGCGAGAGGTCTCAAGGTTCGCAGCAGTTGCGCTCGTGGATATCGATTCGGAGGACATTCAAGTCTACGCCAAATACTTCGACATCACTCTGATTCCATCGACGGTGTTCTTCTTCAATGCCCACCACATGAAGATGGACTCGGGAACAGCGGATCACACCAAATGGGTCGGTGCGTTTCAGCGAAAACAGGACTTCATTGATGTCGTGGAGGCGATTTTTAGAGGAGCTATGAAAGGGAAGCTGATCGTGAGCTGCCCGTTGCCGCCGGAACGAATACCCAAATATCAGTTGCTGTACAAAGATGTGTAGGAGTTGCACAACTCAGGAGTTTTGATCAGGTTCTTGATTTCTGCAGTTTTTTGTTCATATTGATGCGTATTTGACAAAGATTGCCAATAGAAAAATAAATAAATAAATCTTATTGCCTGTGATCTTTTGGTTGGATGTCAATCTTGGTGACTATGCTTTTCTTCCCAATAGAAAAAAAATTAGAGGAGCAATCATGATAACGTTAGCCGTTTGGTCTGTGAGTCAGTTTAGTTAATTTCCAAGAGATGTAATTTGTTAAGAATTTATCTGATAACAAAAAGCTTGGTCCATACACACAAGACAGGGAGACATAACTCTTGTATCATTAGATGGAAATATTTGACAAAAGAGGTTTTGCAGAAATCTTGATTACATCTAAGCAATCACCTAACAAAAAAATTTATTTAAAAAAGAACAGGTTAAAAAAAAATTATAACTAGAAGAAAAATAATAGACAAAATGTCAAATTATGTAATAATAGCATGTATGTAATTTAAGGGGATCTCTAACTCTCTCACTCGAATGCCCACCGGTTCTCCTCACGAATCTTCTTTTCTTCCTCAGGTGTGAAGTCGTTCTTGATGTTGAACGTCTCACGGATCTCTTCAGGTGTCTTTCCCTTGATCATCTCCGCCACAGTTTGGGCGGTCAAATCCAGCAGGCTCTTGATGTTGAGATAATTTGCAGTCATGATTAGGTGAAACAGAGTGACCTGGTCCAGCTTCACGAACTCAGCGTCCCATTCCTTCAAAATGTCCTTTTTGTTCTCGCCATCGGCGGCCTCTTCTTTGTGCTTTCTGCAGTACTCGATCACCTTCGCTAGGATGTTGCTGGTCACGTTTGGCAGAGGTATCGCGCCATCAGCACAATCGTCCTCCATCATGTGCCGGATGGTCTGCGACTGCATGGCCACAGCCTCCTCCACCTCGAAGATCTCACCGTCGTCACTCTTCAGGGTTATCTTCTTCATCTCAACGGAGGCCATTGTTTTGGTCTTTGTAATATTAACCAAGACTTTGAGTTGAGAACTTGGAAGAGTTTTTCTTTTCTGGCTATGGAAGTTCAAGGGTTGAGTGATTTGAGTTGCAAAGGTTAACAGACTTTGGGGTGATTTTATAGCCTACTCGTAACACCTTGTGCTTTTAGGAGTAAGAGATGAATATTTTCTTTTTCCTTTTTTCTTGTATTAGGAAACATGTTCTCATACTAGGAAAAAGGAAAGTTGGCTGATGGCCCCTGTAACAAATAGGAATAATTGTTTTTTTTGGGTCTGACCTGTAACAGATAGGAAAGGGAAAGTTCTTAAAAACTTTTTCCTGTAACAAATTGGAAAGGGAAAGGTTTTTTTCTTTCCTCTGTATCTTTTGACCCTTATAGCCACAATTCAGAAAAATATGCACAACTCCTGATTGCTTTCCTCAATTGAACTAACTTTTTAATTCATCAATTGGGGCGACTTTAAATTCATAAGAGAACAAAATCACACTCTAAATACTCGGCTCCTTTTCCCCAACTTCAAATTCCATCTGCTTTTATCCGACCAAAAAATATATATATATATTACGTCTGCTTTTCCAAAGACGAATTTTCTTAGCAACCAAATACCCAAATTTTGTTTTGGTATGTTTTTGGTTTAGAAATTTGTATTTCCCTCTCTTGGTACTCTTAAAAAGGAAAACTCGGATGCTAGAAAGCATGTAAAAATAAGAGAGTTTCACTATTATAACTAATATAGGGGTCCACATTATAACCTTACATGAAATGGACTTTAGAAACCCACACAAAGCTCATTTACAACATAACAAAGAGGTTTAGAACTTCCTATAAATTACAAAACTACAATTGATTTCTTAAAACAAGCCCAATCCCAAAAGCTCTTAATAAAAAATAAAAAACACTCAACATGACATCAAAGTAATTTAATAATCAAAATTAAATTCAACAGGGTCATCTATCCTTTTTGAGTTTGTTTATAGAAATTAAATGGTATGGGGTTTGTTTATAGAAATTAGGGTAAATTTCACTTTTCTACTCGTAAGTTTCCCAAGATTAACACATTGCTATACAGAGTTTTTTTCTTCTCACTTTCATTCCCAACAATTACTTTCACTATTATGCCCCATTTGGTTCATGGGAAAATAGGCTTGGGGATGAGAAATCAATTGCTTTCCCATGTTCGGTAAGTTCATACATGGGAAATAGTTGCCTTGCACATAGGAAAGTAGGAGGAGAAAGTGAAGCCCTCCTCTCAACTTGGGTTTTGTTTTCCCTTCTCATAGGAAAGTTTGGGAAAATGAACAAATATTAAATGCACATTTTTCATGACCATTTTGGCCCTATTAACAATTTTAAATTACAATATATCATTAAATGCATTTTTTTAAATTTGATTTAATATGGATTATTGAAAATTTATACAAATTTTATTTTCTATTCATACTCAAAACTAGAGGTATCAAACGGGTCGTGCCGGGCCGGCTCGTCCCATTTAAACTCGTGCTTTTAGTATTTTCGTCTTTAGGTCAGCCATCCATTTAATTTATCGGGCCGTGTTGTGCCGGCCCATTTAGTAAAATTATTGATCCTGGCCCGGCCCAAAGCCCATGTCCACATTGAAAATGGCCAGGCCGGGCTCGTGCCGTGCCTGTGCTTGTGCCATACTCGGGCCCAAGAACCAACCCATTTAATTTGAATTTTTTTCACTTGATTTTTTTTTCCACTAGATAATTCAAATTATAAACATTAAAAATATAATTATTGGTAGGAAATGATGAACTATTTGAAAACATTAATCAATCAAACATCCAAATAATATGAAAGGGCGGAGGGCAAAAAGTGTCCAACTCCACAAAGTCCACTTCAACTTTTCATCTTTAAACAACTTATTATTTTATATGAGAAGAAATGTCTTGCTTTGATTATAAGAGATGCGTATATGTCATATTTACTAATTAGATATCAAGTCCAATGTTGTTTAATTAATTCGTAGTTGATATGTTTAATTAATTAAGGACCCAAGTAATTTCCCTAAAATGAAAGACATCTATGCTTATGATTTTTTTAAATATAAAAAAAACCATATAAATAATGACATTATATGTCAAATTATTGCATTTTGACTTTTGAGAAAGAAAAAAATGTTAAGTGGACCAGGCTTGGGCCGTGCTTAAAGCGGGCTTGGGCTCATGTCGTGCTTAAAGCGGGCTCGGGTCATGGGCCGGCCCGGTCCATTGGACCTCATTTTTTAATCCTAGCCCTGCCCAAGTTTTCATGTCGTGCCGAGCACAGCCCATTAATATTCGTGCGCCTCATTTAAAAGGGTTGGGCTCGTGCCGTCTTGGGCCGGCTGTCCCGTTTGACACCTCTAGTAAAAAAAACACATGAAAAAGGGAATAAAGTGATATCTCCCGGTTACTTTCTCAACATTACCAAAAGTGTGCCACATAGGGTGATCTTATTTGCAACGCTTTTTCTACACATCACATCTCCATACATGAAACATTTCCGAAAAATTTTCCATTTCACTTTCATTAATTTTCAATCTTTTAATATTCCTTTTAATTGACACAATTTCCATTTCATGTTTCTAATGGTAAAATATGATCATGAAATGAATAATGGATATCTTCATCAGCATAAATTTTGATGATTCGCAAGAAGCGTAGGATTGCAATGCAAGTTACAATACTATTGATATTGTTACAACTTGAGCTCCTTGAATGATGTTTAATATTGCAATACTCAAAGATTTATTTCGTTTTTATTTTATTCTTACCACCACACACCGTCCTAATAGGTGCAGAAATATTCCTATATGGTCCCTTTTGGAGAAAGCAAAAAAAAAGTTATTGTTTCCAATCAATAATGCCTGCCTAGGAAGATTCATTACCAAAAATATATATATATATGCCTAGAAAGATCACATTTTTGCTACCATATCAATTAGTACATGTGGGATTTTTTTTGTCAGATAAAGAAGAATTTTGCTTGGGGTTGATTCTGTAAAAAAACCAAAAGCAGAGAGAGATAGAGAGAAATTTGTTTGGGGTTGACGATTGTGCTTTTGGTTTGTATCAGATTGCAAATTGTTCAAAAAATGGGTATAATATTCAAGTGGAGAAAGAGAAGAAGTTGACCAAGCGCAAAGGGTCATCAATTCTTCTTTTGTTCGGACTACCGGAGTAATTTTTCTCAAATACTTTTTCATTATAAGTTTTTTTTTTTTTTTTTTTTTTTTTTGTAAACTTTTATTATAAGTTTCTCAAATTATGAAATCTTTTATTTTAATAAATGTTTTATTGCATACAGGGTAACAATGCGTAGGATTTTGACGCATGAGATGATGCATGTATGATTATATCTTCAAGGTTCGAAATCAAGATTATGCTTCACTTAATTTGAAAATGATTAAGTTTTTCTTCAGCTATTTTTCCTTCGTAATAAAACATTTGTACATTACTACTAAAAGAAATTAATGAACATAGGTATTGGTGTCCACAAATATTTTATTTTTATTGGCACTTTTCGTGTCCACTATATTAATGGAATGCCCTTTAGTATATTAGGAACCAAAAGTGTCGTTGCAAACTTCTTTTGTGAACCAAAAGTGCCCTTTAAAATTTAAATTTAAGTGATATAGTGACTTTCACTTACCCAATTTCTCTCTCACACTATAACTTGTCAATGTCTTGTCATTTCATACCTCCACTAACCATTTTCAATGCCCTACTCAATTAGTTCATTCATTTAGAATCCAACAAAAAGAATCTCTCTCTCTCTCTCTCCCCAATCAGGCATTAGCCAATCCAAAACACGCATTGCATCCCGATGCATGAGACACAATCAAATAAGCTTAGCATATAAGGCACATAGGAGAGAATAGGTCAGAATGCCATGTGGTTAAATTCAATCAAATATCATATCTTCCCTCTTCAATCAAGAATTAGTTTATTCTCCACACCTCCAATCCATTAGGATTAGGCCTCGTCAAGCCCGGCCCAAATTTAATGGGTTTGGGCAGGGTCAGGCTTCAAATAAAGAGAGAAAATAACGGGTTAGGCCGAATTTTTTTGAAAAATTTAAAGCCCAAGCTTATCCCATGAGCTGGACTGGGTTAAGCCAAATGGGCCGTGCCTAAATGGGCTTACTTTATTTTGACCTTTTTTTTTTATATGGATTTTTTTTGTCAATTCTTTTTTTTTTTCTATGTTTTGGTGTGTTTCTATGTTTCCTTTTTTTTTTTCATAGTTCTCTATTTACATTTGTCTATAAGTTTATGTCTCCATTTTTTTCTTTGTTAATAACTTCATAGTTCTTTTTTTTTTCTCCATAAATATAAAGATATAGTTATACAACCGCCATATTAATAAACTCATATTTTATCTTCATTTTTTTTAGTTCTTACAATGATAATAGATAATAATTTTCTCAATCTTTCATTTAACTTGGGTTTATTATATTATATATTTATTTATATGTATGTGAGCCCATGGGCCGAGCTTTTATGGGCGTGTCGGGCCGGGCTTTCTTGGGCTCAAATGGGCCGAGCCTATGGGTCGAGCCTATAGGCTGAGCTGGGCTTTAGACACCTAAGCCAAAGCCCAACCCACTCAACAATGGGCTAGGGTGGCCCATGGCCTATAACTGGTCGGGCCAGACTTTTTCTCGATGGGCTAGACGGCCCCCTATCGGCGCATAGGCTCGCAGGCTTAATGATGACCCCTAATTACGATGGTCCACCTTTTTCTTCTTCTTCTTCTTCTTTTCCTTCCTTATTTTCAAATACAGTGTAGTGGTAACTAATTATGTAATTGGTTTGGTGTAGGCAGACAATGTGGATTGAATCAATTGTTGCACCAATAGAAGGAGTAGTGGCTTTCCTCACATTGCTAGGAGTCCTTTATTGCATATGGAAGAAGAGAAGAGCTTCTTCTACATGCACCAACCTTGTCGATCACGCGATAATCAAGGTCATTACTGACTAGATTCTAGAGCAGCTTTGACTTGTTGTTAATATAAGTGACTCTCTTCTCTATGTGTCTCTCTTACTATGTACATAATTCCCTGGCTATAATAATATTTGAGCAATGACAAGTAGTTTAATTTATAGGGCTTGTGCAATAGAGGTCCCTATAATTCCTATTTCCTAGACATATTTTAATCATTCCATAAATATATGTGTAAAACTCAATTTCAAACTTAAACAACCAGCAGGATATAAGAGCTCATAGTATTCCTATGTTTTTACATTGTTGCCATCAGACTTCATATTTTATTTATAATTTATTCCAAACATTTCATTAACTATCATAATTGTAATTAAAACTCCCTATTAATAGCATATCAATAACCCCATTTCTTTTGGTTGACATTCCCTCTAACATATCTCCCCCTAAAATTGTAAACCAAAAAAAAAAAAAGTAAATTACATATCCAATAATGTACATATGAAAAAGTAGAGAAAATTGGCAGAGGGATGGATGATTTGGAGGATGAGCAAGTTCTTGAACATAATTTGTATAAATTTTATTATTTAAATTATAGGGTTCACAATTAATTAAAATAAATAGAAGAAAAATTAAAAGCTCAAGAATTACACGGCCTGTTACCTACTACTAACAAGACCATCCCAGATGGTGATATGGAATCCTACGTAAATGGAAACATATCAAGGGTGTAAGACTACTTAACATGAGCCAACATTTATTGTCAGTAAAACTGAGACTGCTTGCAACAACATTAAAAAAACAAACATACAGAGAAGATTCCAAAGAAACAAAATTGCAGATGCTGTCTTGCCATGATAAGAAGAAACCTCGGGCAGGTGATAAGTAAAAACGTAACCATGAAGCAATCAAGTTTCATCATCTTCCCGTGATCCTCAACAAAGGAGAAATTATACCCTGTATCTCTTGCAATGATTGTTGTATTTGTATTTCCTCCGCAACAGACCTTTCTAATATGACCCTTCAAATCGTCAGAAGCTCTAATGTCTTCAGCCCTCATCTCAAGAACCTTCTTTGTCAACCCCATCAACAGTCCAAGGTCGAGTGCTTCTGCAAAAACATCAGCAACAATCCGAGCTCCTCCGAATCCATATTCGAAACACATTTCAGCAATTTCTTCCTTGCTACCAATTCCTCCATCACAGCCACAGCATTCTCCGGATTCTTGCTACCCAACAGGTACACTAGAGCTTCCTTCTTCAGCGTCTTTTGCCTCCTCTCATACTTGGAAAGCGGCCTCTCTAGCTCCTCATCAGAGCCACCCTCAAAATCTTTCTTGTTCTTCCTCCTTCCAGCGTATATTGTCCCATTCCAAGTCCCAATAACCCTGGTCATACAATCCGGCGAATGAGGGGCGCAGGGAACCTCATGGAATGAGTAATTTCTCATAATAATTCTTGAGTTCATCAAAATTCCCAAATTGCTTTGGTTTTTGTCCAAGATGGTAGTACATTGCAACACACAACAAAGTCTGGATGCCATATAACATGTAAATTTTCTTTTTTCTCGATCATAAATGCACACGGCCCCTGTTTGTGTTTCACATGGAATTTATACAAATTCTGAAGTGTCAACTAATGCATGCGTTCTTGTAGTGAAACGAAATCGTTTTGGACTAGGCTTTAAAAAAAAAAAAAAAAACATGCTGCCATTTTGTGGGCTTTTAATATGGCCTCCATAATTCCTTGGGATTGGGAGTTCTCTTTATTTAATTAGGCTTTAATAGGGTTGCACAATTCCTTATTTAAGTGGGATTGGGAATTCCAATTTAACATCACCTAGTTTTGTCAAAGTGTGCGTATATCACAAGTGACAGGACCCGTCCCGAATTTCCCAGAACCCGAGACGAACCTGCGGAGATCCCGGCATCACCCCATGCCGGGTTCACTCCTTAAATCTATGCCCTCGTTTACAGAGAGGATTAGGGCACGAGACTTCCTGCCGAAATTTCGTGAGTCTCCCCTGTAAATTGAACATTTCCCCAAATTTCCACCTGCATAGAACGCATTTTATAACCCAACCGGTAGCATGCACAATACAATCTCATGCAATTTACAAAAATGGCCTCCGGCCTTCAAATGATTCTAGCAGAACTGCCCACAAAGTTCTTAAAATAACTTAATGCATCCAACATGCATATAACAACCTCAAAATCTAAAAACGCACACCTTCACTTGCTCAGTCCACAGGACGAGTCTCAATTCAACCAAGTTTTGGGACCAACAACGAGGTCCAACCCAATCTCAATAAGACCACCTAAGTGGGGTCTAATCTGTGGCTGCACCTAGTAACTTCAGGCTGCCTACGTACCTGCTAAGGGATCAAGCCACACGTAGCTCTTCCGTATCTATCCTGACTCCTAATATCACATAAACCATTACAGCCATACCCATTTCATATATTCTAATATTTATCCATCACAACCCACCAAACACAATCACAATATACCCCTTCATACCACGGGACGCACCCGGCCTCGTATGGGGCCTGTCAACACGCCGGCTAATCCAAAGGCGTGCGACCTCACCTGGTCAGCTACATTCTCACCAGCCCTCACACAATCACACCTTCCCTCATCGTCGGGACGCACCCGGCCACGTATGGGGTGTCAACACGCCGGCTAATCCAAAGGCGCGTGCGACCTCACCTGGGCCTGGCTACATTCTCACCAGCCCTCACACAATCACATCTCCTCATACGTCGGGACGCACCCGCCACGTATGGGGTCATCAACACGCCGGCTAATCCAAAGGCGCGTGCGACCTCACCTGGGCACTGGCTACATTCTCACCAGCCCTCACACAACCATATCTCCCCTCATACGTCGGGACGCACCCGGCCACGTATGGGGTCTGTCAACACGCCGGCTAATCCAAAGGCGGCGTGCGACCTCACCACCGGGCCTGGCTACATTCTCACCAGCCCTCACACAATCACATCTCCTCATACGTCGGGACGCACCCGCCACGTATGGGAGTCCGCAACACGCCGGCTAATCCAAAGCGCGTGCGACCTCACCACCGGGCTGGCTACATTCTCACCACCCTCACACAATCACATCTCCTCATACGTCGGGACGTACCGGCCACGTATGGGGTGCATCAACACGCCGGCTAATCCAAAGGCGTGCGACCTCACCACTAGGCGACTACATTCTCACCAGCCCTCACACAATCACATTATGGAAGTGTACGTGGGGTAGTGCGTATAGCACTGTAAGCTAACATTCAATCGCTTTATTTACCTTTATACATCCACACAATTAAAATATATAAAATAATTTCTAAACTTATATAAACCTCAACCAATAAAGCATTCTATAAACTCCCCCAATAATATTCATCAATTATCCTAAACCCACAAAATCCATTTAGCTCGACAACGTTCAAGACCTATCACTAAGGTCATTCTAACCTTCAAAGAAAGGTAAGACTATCTCGGAAGTCTCACGGTCGACCTAGGGTCAAACGAGCCTGCGGGGCCCACAACCTCCAAATTCTGATCCGAAAGTTCCTATAGGTTCTACAGGCTCTAGGACACATGTCCTGCAAGTTTGGTCCAGATCGGACGGTCGGATCGCTCACGATCGCACGATCGGACGGTCACTAAAACCCTAACCCTAGGGTTGGCATTTCTAGAGTATCCGGGACTCCATTTTACGATCCGTCAAATCCTACATGATCCTGGTAATACCTAGATCAACATATTATAATTTCAGGACCATCCAACGGTCCAAACCTAGCGAACCCGGAAAATACGCGATATGCGATATCCGTTCGGAACTCTAACGGTATCCAAAATGAGATCCGAGCACACCTACGCGCTCGTGACATCGAGAGGATCACAATGGGACAAAAATGCCCCTCAGCTACAGTGCCCACGCGCCGCCACACGCGCCGGCGCGTGGGTGTCTAAAGCGATATCGCATCGCCGGAAATCCTCCAAATCGTGAGCCAAGACTCCTACCCTAGGTAATACACCTAATTTGGAGTCACTTTTGTTCTTGGACATACCCCAAAAACTGACCGGAAGTGGCCGGAATCGCGATCGCAAAACCGGCCGAATTCCAAATCGTAGATCGAGCTACTTAGCCTCAAAATTTATGAAATCCTACCCAACCATCAGCTAGATCATGCAGAAGGGATGAATTTCCATACCTTGATTGCCAAAAATGGCGGCCGGACGACGGAGAACGAAGCCGGCGAAGTTTCTATCAAAACCGGCGCTTTCTCCTCGTTTTCGAAAACACGGTGGCGGCGAGACCCACTGGGGTAGGAAGAGGACGGTGGCGGTCATTTTGTACCTGGCCGTCGACTTTGGTGGCCGGACGAGAGCACGGCCGGCCAAAACGTGGCGGCCTCCATTCTTTATCGCGAACCAGCGGAGGGAGAAGGAGAGCGCGGGAGAGAGAGAGAGACAGACGGGGGCATTTCCGTCTTTTAACCAAAATCAATTTCCAAATATTTACGATTATGCCACTGAGCTTCTTCTGATCATATCTCTCTCGTTACAACTCCGATTCGAGCCCACTACGTGTCTACGGACTCATCTCACCGTGCTCTACGCAACGGTACAACCGGAATTCCCAAATTCCTTCCGGGTAAGAAAATGACCAAAATACCCTTATCCCACGGGTAATTTTTCAATTCCACTTAAATTAATTAAACATTGAATAAATTTGGGGTCGGGGTGTTACAACAAGAATCCTGCATTTTTTTTTTTCATCTTAAAGAAATATTCCTATATGGTCCCTTTTGTAATTTAATTATTAAGGCCCAAAGTAGTCTAATGTGATCCATGTTTCAATATTAATCTCGTTATTGGAGAAAGCAAAAAAAAAGTTATTGTTTACAATCAATAATGCCTGCCTAGGAAGATTCATAACAATATATATATATATATATAGTCTTCTTCTATTGAGGGACGCCCTTTAGGGTATTTTACGAATTTATTTTCAATGATCCAAACCATCTATTTTTTAAGTCTATATTCATACATCATCTTTACAAAAAATTAGACAAATCGGAAACCGTTTCGACATCCAATTGTATCCTACAAAATCAATGAACACGGTGCTTCAAGAAAGTACTAAAATTTCAAGAACTCAATTGAGTGGTCAAATGATATCGGATTCAAGTGATTTTTTGTAGAGATGATCTTTGAATGAGTATCTACAAAATAGACGGTTTAGATTAGTGAAATACAATCCGAAGTGAGCCCTACAAGGAGTATCCCTCAAATAAGCTTATTTTTAGGAGCTTTCTATAAAATTTCAACTTCAATCTTACTCTCAAGTTTAGCGAGTCATAAATGCTAGAATTATATTTTAATTCAACATAAATGGTCCATCTCTATTAATATATATATATATATATATCTCTATATATAAAGCAAAAGGTAGAGAATGATGAAACATTCAAAATACCAAAAATGCCCTTGGTTAATACAAACATTAAGAATTGAAATTATTAATTAAATGAGGACAATATGGTAAATTCAAACTTTTTCATATTTAAAAAAATTTAAAATTAAAAGAAAAATCAGATAATGGATCCTATTTTTATGGAATACAACTACCCATTATCTTTTTTAATTCTAAAATAAATTTAAATTATTTTTAAAAAAAAGCCCTCCGCAGGCGCGGAAGCGCGTGTGGAGAGGCTAGTATATATAAATAGACAATATTGATTAAAGGTTTTAAAATATTCATTAAAAAGGTAGCATTAAATTATAGGGAGCCACTAAGAGTTCATCATCTCTCCTCAGATTTAGGAGCTCCTAGAGGTCACCCTATTTTAGGAGTTAGATAGGGAGCATGGTTGGAGGTGGGTTTTCTTACTTACTCCCTAAATTTTATCTAAAGAGGTGGTTTAGGGAGTCCATTGTGGATGCTCTTAGGACATGTGGGAAATTTATTTATTTATTTTTCAGATAAAGAAGAATTTTGCTTGGGGTTGATTCTGTAAGAGAGAGAGAGAGAGAGAGAGAGAGAGAGAGAAATTTGTTTGGGGTTGACAATTGTGCTTCTAATTTGTATCAAATTGCAAATTGTTCCAAAAATGGGTATAATATCCAAGTGGAGAAAGAGAAGAAGTTGATCAAGCGCAAAGGGTCATCAATTCTTCTTTTGTTCGGCCTATTTTTTCTCAAATACTTTTTATTATAAGTTTTTTTTTTTGTTAAACTTTTATTTTAAGTTTCTCAAATTATGAAATCTTTTATTTTAATAAATGTTTTATTGCATACAGGGTAACAATGGGTAGGATTTTGGCGCATGAGATGATGCATGCATAGTTATATCTTCAAGGTTTGAAATCAAGATTATTCTTCACTTAATTTAAAAAGGATTAAGTTTTTGTTAAGCTATTTTTCCCTTGTAATAAAATATTTGTACATTACTACTGAAAAAAAAAATCAATGGACATAGGTATTGGTGTCCACAAATATTTTATTTTTATTGGCACTTTTCGTATCCACTATATTAAAGGAAAGCCCTTTAGTATATTAGGAACCAAAAATGTATACAAACTTCTTTTGTGAACAAAAAATATCATTGTCCAATGAATTTCTTTTAGTAATGGTACTTTGTAAATTGTAATAGGTTGTACGGATTTGGATAAAACAGTTTGTGAAGGTATTTGCGAAGCAATCGAATACCAATGGTTGGATTGGTTTTGTGAGGAGGAGAAAAATAGTTTGGAGTCTTACATAATCAAGTTTACTCAATTTACCAGGAAGTTGAAAATGTATTTAGCATACAAGATGACAATGGGTGTTGACAAAATTTATGGACATGGATTTAGAGAAGCTAAGTTGGCAGTTAGTAAATATAACCTCCACAAAACTCAGCAACATATCGTTCGATACAAGAGATTCCTTCCATAGCTAAACTTGGAGAAAACAAGACTAAAGCTTATAAGATCTCCAAACAGAAGAACTCCTCAATTTCTAAATTCATACTTAACTACTTTTGTGAAGCCAAATTGTCTATGCTTGGAATGTATCTCTGCATTGGGTAAACTTTATTATGTAACTGTTAAATTTTTAGTGACACGTGGCACTACTGGAGAATGACACCTGTTAGAAACACTAATGACACATGCTTACGTTGCTTTCATGTGTCCTTATCTTCAATTTATCTTTATTTTTTCATGCTTTTATCTCCCAAATTCGTAATAAATACATTAAGAATCTAAAAGAAAAATATATAGCGAAAATTTCTAAGAACTCATTCTGACATTTTTTTTGTTTGTAAAGCACCAAAAAACTCATTTTGACATACAATAAAAGTGCACATTAATAACTCAACCTAAATTTTATTTTTATACTAATTATAATACTAAATTGAATCATTAGCCTTCTTCACTAGAACTCTTCTTCCAATTTTATTTTCCAGTTTCCCTAAATCAAAATTTGATTTGGAACTTCTTAATCGAAGATAATGTTGTAATAAGTTCTATAGCAATTTTTGATGTATTTTTTATGAGTTTTGATAATAAATTTTTGTGACTTTTTAAAATTTTCCTCCAACCATCTAGTTTGTTTTGGCCCCTTGTGGCTAATGGCTTTTTTGGCTGAATTATGAATGCAATCCTAGAATTTCTCAAAAAAAAAAAAAAAAACAAAAAAAGATAAAAACAAAAAAAATGATGTTTAAATGACATGTGGAGTACGACGCACCTTGCCACTATTGCCAAGTGTCATTCTCTTCAATTTATTATTATTTTTCTATGTTTTAGCTTCCATAGTCCATAGTAAATACATTATAAATTCATAGGAATAACTATTCTGATTTTCTTCGTTGGTGTGCCCCAAAAGTGTCATTGTGACTAATAAAAATGCAAAGTAATAACTCAAACTCAATTGTGTTTTTATCCGAACTATAACACTAATTTGAAGAATATTAACCTTTCTCGTTGGCATAAAGAAAAAAAAAAAAGAGAATATTAACTTTTCTCACTAGAACTATGATCCAACCAAATAGTTCACATACATACATATACAACATGAGTTTCATGTATAGGAGGAATAACTACATGGCATAAGGCCATTTTATTGGAAAATAAAAGGGTGTTTAGAGACAGAATTGGGTATTGTGTAAAAAGAAGGCTTATTTACACTAATTCTCCTTGAAACTACTGTCAAATCTCACTTTGCCCCCTCAAACTTAAAATCACTCACTTCCCCCCGCTGACTAAGGTTTGGTGACTCACTTTAGCCCTAATATTTACTTTTATTATGTGATAGGGGTGTTTTTGTAATTTCATACACATGGAATATTATCCAGCAATGGAGTGGTGACATGGCAAATGGAGCCCGCTGTTGAGTTGTATTCTAGCTAGTATTCTTTTAGCTTTCTTTGCCAACTTTGTAATAAGTCATGTAATGTATTTCCCAAGCTCAAGGTTATTAGACTGGGTTAAATTGTTATCTAGTTGTTCTCCTTTGGTTGTGATCATTAATGGCTCAACATATTCAAGGGATGCAAAAGGTAAATTATGTATTACATTCATTAGATTGCATTAGGTTATGACTAGTCATTTTGTATGTGTTTGACTAGTCATCTTTTGTGCTTCATGAGGTATGCCAGCTCACTTCGTTTTTCCTAGCTGGTCTTAAGGAATTTTGTCTTATTCTTTGATATTCTTCTGCTGTCATCTGTCTGTTTCAAACCTAGGAATTTTGGGTAAATGGTCCCTTCATTCCTTTTGGGGTTGTTACTTCAGAAAAGGTGGTTTTGAGAGGTAGTGAGGTTCTCCTCCTTTGCTCTCATTTTCTTTGGAAGTGATTTCTCCATCTCTTCATAAATGAGTTTTCTAAATAGATTTTGAAAATTGCATTGAAAATGAAATTTTCATCTAGCTAAATCAAACACATACTCATATAGATCTAGATCATATTCTAGATTGATTTCTTAAGAGTATGGTTTCTTGAAGCAATTGGTCATTTTATTTTGAATCCAAATTTTGGGTTCCTGTTCTGATTGAAGCCAAGCCGCCGGTGCCATGGGATGAACAAGCTGAAGAGGAAGTTGTCATTGCCATGAAAGACTAGCTGCAAGCTTTGCTAAGTTTGGAAAAGAAGATTGCATGGAGGAGGTATAGCTCATTCCTTAAATAGATCTAGGTTTCCTTGATTTTTGCCTGTGATTTCTCTGTAAGAATTTTCTTTACTTAGTGGATTGCCTGATCGGATGATGACTCCCAGTTTTTCCCAATGGTGAGTTTCTAGGTGAACAATTTTCTGGGTTTGTTGTTCATGTTTAGCTGGGTTTGTGTTCTTGCTATTTGACTAGTCATCATTTGAATGTTGCAATATACTTGTTCTTGATGTATTCACACACACACATCTCATCTTAATTGTTGTTAACACAAGGGATGCCTAGATTGACGAGTCTTCTAAGTGTCTAGGTTGTCACTAGTGATTTTCTAGGTTTGCAGGTATCAGTTGTTTACTCTGTGTGTGATTGTTGCTATTTTATGGCTCTCCATTGACTAGTCATATTGATCTCAGTTTAAGCTCAGATTTGTTTAGTTGGTAAGTCTTTAAAGTAGCTTTTAATTTATTCCCTTCACCTAAGTACCAATTACACCCTCCTCCACATAGGTAAAAACATAATTATTATTCTAATAATTAATATAATTAAAAATTAAAATAAAACATAAAAAATTAAGTTAAAAAATCTTTAAAATCTTAATAAAGAATTTAAAAGGAAATAAAAAAATAAAAAATAACTCTCGACACCCTGCCCCTTTATCCCCTCCTCCAACCACCACCACAAACTCCCCGACAAGCTTTTCGGCACATTTGATGACCGGAAACTCTATTACTTTTAACACTGGCATCATTGTCATCCACATCATCACTCAATTGAATAATTCATGTGTATGAAATTATAAAACACCACAGCCACGTGATCATAGTTAACAAACTTTTGGATGATCCATGTGTATGAAATTAAAAATACACTGTACATTCGTATGAATTTCTTGTGACATTTTCTTCGTTCGTAAGCTCTAAAAACTCAGTTTTACGTATAAAAATACAAAGAAATAACTGAATTTTGTTTTTATATTAACTAATTTGAAGAATGTTAAGGCTCGTTTGGTATCATGCAAAAATAAAAAGAACTAAAAAAATCATGATTTTTTTTTAAAAAAAAAGAGTTTTTAAATACTGATTTTAGGATCTAAAAACTTATTTGGTATTGAACAACAAACAATTTTTAAGATCTGAAAAAAATGATGTTAAAATCAGAAATTTGGACACCCTAATTCCCAAATTGAAATTAAGAACAAAGAGAAAGAGAGGAAAAAAGTAACACATGGCTTTTTTGTTTTCAATAATGGGTTTTTTCGTTTTTGTTTTTTTTTTGGGTTTGGATTTTTAAAAATAGGCCTATCAAATGGGTTTTTTATAGCTTTGAACTTAAAATTTGTTTTTAAATTTATAAAATAGGTCCAAGTAAAATACCGAACATGCCCTTAACCTTTCTCACTAGAACTCTGATCTAACCAAACAGTTCAACTACATTATTGATCATATATTCATTTTTAAGGAATCACATACACATGAGTTTCATATATAGGAGGAAGGGATAACTACATGGCATAAGTGCCATTTTTTTTTTTAAGGACATCTTCTATTGAGAGGAGTGATAATATATTAAACTTAGGGAGTTTCACTAAAACACCCAAAATGGGGGCTACCCAAAACACTTTATAAACACACCCAAAACACATCATTACACACACTCAAAACCCATTTATAAACACACCCAAAAAATATACAATTGTTGATTTTGGAGTTGATTTTAGGTGTGTTTCTATGTTTAAATAGTGTTTGGGTTTTTTTTATAAATACATGTCTAGGATTGGGTTTATTTATAAGTTTGTATTAAACTTACACACACAACACATATGCTAGGACTCAAATTCAGGACTTTACCAAGGAAAATAAAACAATTACTCCAAACTACTGTACTAGTGAGTCCAAATCACTACATTATTGAGTCTTTTGCATAAGTGCCATTTTATTGAAGGAAAGAAAAAAGCTCTGGATTTGTCACCACTTTGGGCCGAGAACGCCTACTGGATTCCTCTGGGCCGTTAATTCTTCCTCCCAAAGCTCTCACCTTCTTTGTTCCTCAACAAATTATTTACCGAAGCGACGTAGTGAAGTTGATTTTCGCGCCTCATGCAAGGGTTTTCCGAGACCGGTTCAGGCAGCTCTGAACCAGAAGACTTGTCTAGAAACTGTGCGTTTCATTCCTCGTTGGCTTTACATTCTCTGTTTATATGATCTCCATTTCAAATTCATTAGTTTTGCTGTCAAATATGCCTTTTGTTTTAGATAAGAGAACCAAACGAAGCAGACGCTATGTTCCTCAGAAGAATTCTGTAGCATATGCATTGTTGATTACACTTTACAGGTAAACTGGAATTTTTCTTTAGCTAATATTCACTGCAATGCACTCTCACACAGCTGTGGTTGAATTTCTTTTGTCACATTTTTTTTTTGTAAAATTGGAGTTTTCTGATGTTAAGTTATCATCAGGGGAATTGGAAATGGGAATGAATTTATGCGTAAATAGGATCTTATCGATGCAGCTGAAGCAAGTGGGCTTTCTCGTGTGCCAATTATGTATGTTAATTTATGATATTAGTTCTGTAATTATCTTTTGTTTTACTTTTGTTTATTTGGGTTTAATTTGAATGTATCTGATGTTTTGAGACTGGGTTCTCTGCTCTTAGGCCAGAGAAGGGAAAGGGAAAAGCTGGACGCTTTGGGAGTTCTGCAAGGGAGTGGTATAGTGGATGGTCCTGCATGAAGACATTGATATCCAAGAGACTGGTTATCAAATCAAGTTGCCCAGCAAAGTATTTCTTTTGTATCTACATTTCTTTCTCATGTTTTGTTATGCTGTCTAGAAATTTAATATTTATCTTATATCAATTTTCTGCCTCTGTACTTGTAAATTTGAATGGCAAGAGCTCTCGCCTTATGACCTTCACAAATTTACGCAGAACAAGGAAAAATAAACCACATGGTCTTTATGAAAAAATGAATTACTTACAAAATCATTCACAACTAAAAAGTATATAGTAGGAAAGATCTGTTTTCATATAAATGATCATTTACAGATGGACTATCATGTGAAATTTATTAGAATCGTTGTTGTAACAGTTAGTTCTTTTCTGTTTAATAGAAGCATGTCTTGTCAAACCGGCAATGGGCAAATATTTTCTTTTTAGGTAATTGACATTTGAGTTGATTACAGGCTTAAGAAAATAATGATACTACTAGCTATGGAACCTTGTTCGTGGTATGGTTAGGTTCAACCTGATTTAGTACTTGCTTGAACCAAATATTTAGAAATCATGTATTATGGTGAGCAGTTCTTATAAACATAGACCTGGAAATTGTCAAGTTACAGTTGGATTGCATTTTTGCTATTAGAAGATGGTAATGCATGTAGAAACTGCAGGTACATGCTTAATCAAGAAGGTCAGGAAGCTGCACGTGAATGTCTCATGAGGTCTAGTATGGAAAACCCCATTGGAAAAAATGCTAAAGTGCTTTCTGTTCTGGATGTGGAGAATATTTCACATCAGGAGCTTGCTCATCGTGACTCAGCCACGGAAATGATATTGTTATCCCCTACTGTGAGTAGGTGGAAGAAATCATTTGATATTCCACGGCTATACATTGTGAAGGTATGTCTCTTACTAGCTTTTTAATTTTATCTTGACTTGTGGACTGGGAATAATAATCAGTTTCGATCTTCATTGATTTATTATAATTGCTGACACCCTCCTTTCCAATATTAAACTTTTAACTAAAGAGTTTGGTCTTGGTTGCTTAGTTCGTTTTAGACCTTCCCTCTGATTTGGGTTTTCTTTGTCCATAATATCATGTCATGTCAAGTGATATGGACCCACTTTCTTTCCCCCTATTTCTTCCCATCCTTTGAAGCTCAAAGGGGAGTTGTTTAAGTAGATTTATATGCTAAAATGTTGATAAGAAATGTGTTACAATTATTTTTAGATGAATGAAGTTAGTTTGGAAATGATTCCTTGAACAGAGAACGTTGTTTTTATTTTTTATTTTTTGCTTTTTTTGTGCACAAAAATTGACTGCTTAGTATTTTAAGTGGAGTAGAATCCAGATCTTGTTTTCCGAGGAAAAAATTTCATTTTATTTGACTGCCTACATTTGTTTGTTTGTGAAATTTCAGTTGAGGCTTCCTCAAGGCTTCTTCCAAAATATACCTATGTGGGAGAACCATGAATTGTATATGAGGCTTAGATTCTTTGGATCCTTGTTAATAAGTTTGATGCCTTCTTTTTAATTGTTATATATCTGAAAATATCATGTCAAATTGAAAGTGTCAAAATAGTTCCATACAGAGTTTTACTAAAAATCATACTTTAAGAGTCACATGCGAATTTTAGTTGTAGATTTGCAACACTGAAGTATGAACTTCTATGGCACTTCTTTATTAGATTTGAAAGTCACCTTTTCGAGTTCTGTTGAACACTGCTGAGTGTACTGTTATATGTTGCTTATTGACTCGTTGATTTTCTTAGAGTCATCCTGTGCCCAAGTCTAGATCGGATGATTTCAAAGCAAGTTCAAATGTCTTTTCCTTGCCGCCTCTAAGCTTTGGGGAGACATTTGAAGATGCATATGAAGTGATCTTGATTTTGGATGATCGAGAGCAATTTGCCACTCGGGGGTCAGTAACTTATTTCTTCTGCCATATTTCTTTTCATTTTGAAGCTAGTGAAAGATACTTCTTGTTCTTTCTCGACCTCAAAAGAGTTTTGTGGTTAAGTAATAATTATTTCATAATGAAAGACAGAGCAATAATTTATCAAATTAATTTAAAGATTTATGAATAAAAAGAGAAGAATCAAAGAGTGGGAGAAGGTGAAGGCTGAACAGAATTAAAACATAAATCTTCCCCAGTCTTCTTCTCCGCCCAGCCCTCTTACCACCTCAATTTCTCGAGAGGGAGATCAGTGAGAGAGAAGAGAGAGGGGCGGTTGTGAGTGCGAGCACCTTCCCCTGTGTGCATTTCCTGAATTTTTTAGATTTGTCATGTCATCATGTCTGTGTCGTGTTGTAACCGGTCTCCCTTTGATGTACTCTTCATGTTGGATCCTTGCTATTGTACTATGCTCAATACTAGTGTTTAGTCCTATTCTTTGTCCATTGTTTTGCTAGTGTTTATAAAACTCTGATTAATTTTGTATCTATTGTGTTTAGATCACGACCTGGGAGAATAATTGAGAATGTTCGTACTCAATTCAAAATCAAAATAGAGGTCAGTTCTCGAAGTCTGTTATGTGCTAGTTTTTCTAATACTTTCATTGAACATTAACTAGATTTTGAACTGTCGAGTATCCTTTTCATATGTTTTACTTTGTATCAGTTTCACAAAACATGGCAACTTTTGGTTCTGCTTTTTATCACTTTTTGTGTGTTTGTATTGTGTTAACATATTTTGCTACTTCATCGTTGAGTCAGCTGAAACTTTTAAATACAACGAGGAAACTTTTCATGTTTCCCTCTTCAGTTATGAGATAGTTTTTTATGTAATGGCACAGTGAATTCTGTGAAGCTAAGCTAATGGCCTTTTTTCTGAAAAGTATATACCTGTGGAATTGTCAGTAATATATTGCAAGTGTGTAATTTTTTTGCATTTAATTTTGTTTTTCTTGTTGCTTTTTGGTTTGTTCCCGCATTTACCGTGAATTTAGAGTATGCAGTTTTGAGAACCTAAGACATTGCAACTGGGGCTTATTTTGGCCTTCTATAGAGCAAAAACCCCACCATGGGACTTTGGTTTCCCCTATATGAAGCACTCAACTGAATTGATCCATTCATCCTTGGATAAGTAGGGCTTCAGCTAATCAGTTTCACTTTCACCTCCCCGGGACATCTTAGTAAGGCTGCATGTCTCCTCAGTGGCCTTATTCTTGCCTAGGCTTTGCAAAATCTCTCCACTTGCTTTGAGTCCTATAATTAAACTCCACATTTTTCACTGACTTTTACATTTCTCTCTTGCTATTTATGATGACAAAGTCATACTTCTAATCCATTCTACTTGTTTTTACCTTTTTGTAAATAATTCCCTTGCTAAAACCCGAACTCAGATTGGCTAATTTTCAGTTATAATTTTGAGAACTTGTAAGTATTTGGCTTCAGAACCTTCCATTCTTGTTGTTAAAAATATTTTGGTTTGTTGTAGTGTTCCGTATGTGTTTCTACTTCAACTCTCAAATTGTTGTGAGTATTAATCCGCATGGCATCATAAAATGATTTTTGAGATTTGTGTGAATAGTGAATTTTCTAGTTGTTATTTTACAATGTAAAATTGTGTCTTACTAAACTTTCTTGTCTTTGTTCTTGTTACCAATCTTCTTTCCACTTGTTGGAGTTAACAAATTGACTCTTCTACCAGTTAGGAGGTTACCAGTTGGAGATGGAATCTGAGTAGCTCGTCATAAACATCTTGAGAGTGAATATGTACTTGATTTTATTGTTGAGAGGAAGAAAGTGGATGATTTACGTTGTTCAATCAGAGACAACCGTTACCCGGATCAGAAACTGAGACTTTTGGTATTGGCTCTTAACGAAATGACTCAAGGTTTTGTCTTTTTTTGTTTTGTGAAGTTGCTTTTATATGTTGCATGCATGTTATTTTACAGATGTTGCAGCATAACTAAGCTGTTTTTTTTTTAGCTTCAACTTTTAATATGAATCTGCTTTTACTGCATCTTAGTTAGAAAATGTTAAATAACCAACTTTAGTTAGAGAATGAATAGGAGAATATCAAAATAGAAGGCTGAAAACAAAATTTATTTCTAGAAGACTGAATATATATACACCTATTTGAGTATTTGTAACATTTTTCTGTGCTCATGTCAAGGATGACGAATTTGAAAGGTAGCAATATATCTTCCATACGTGTATACATGTACCTAGGCAAGTACCTTGTTGCCTGTTTGTTTTTGGCCAGATGCACTTCTGGTATTCCTGGTGACCATCTAAGCTCGTATTTTCCCAGTCTATGTAGACTGTGTTGTTTGGTAGGTATTGAAGATAAACATTTGTTTGCTTATTGAAAGTAGATGAATCAAAAGTATGGGTGGAAAACATGCATGCATGTTGTGTGGAAAACAGTGCTTGAATGACAATAGGATATCATCCTGACTTAATGTTTGTGCAAGGATACTATGATGCACCACATTCAAGGGTTGTGAATGACTACAACTGATTAGTTATGACTAAACAATGATTGGTTTGTCTTTGTTTCTTATTTATTTTGTTTTCTATTTATGCTTGGCTCTTTTGGCTCCAATATTTACTAGAGAAATTTGTGTACTTCTAGCGTGTTTTAACATGCATTTGATGGTTTAGCTTTCCTAGAATGTTGGATTTAGTCTAGGCTCTTTGTCATCATATATTGTTACTGTGAAATTATATTATTTTTACGTTATGCTGATGTGCTTGGTCTTTCCGTTGTATATATTAGAGGTGTGGACTTAAGAAACTGATATCTTGTGGAAGGTGATCCAAATTGTTCTGAAGCTGCAGAAAGCATTAAAACAGCGTAAGCATTCCTGTAATATTCTTAATGGCTCCATTTCTTCCTGCATGACTTTAGATATTCATTTAGTGTGAATCATCATGTTTAAACTAGGAAAGTAAACCTCTGGCTTTGGTTAAAAGGTCTATGGTATATACTTTTTTGATCTTGTTATGAAAAACTAAAGATTTACACAAGATATAATTGTTATTTGTTACTTTTCCTTTTAATTATAAGCTGCACTTAAGATCATATAATAATCCTTCTATAGATGTCTTAATGATTGCAAAAAGTAACTATTAGTATTTGGGTTCAACAGTTATAATTCTCATCTTGCGCAGCTGTTTCACAACTGAAATTTTGGAGGGATTTGATGTTCAGAGAACCATTGGCTTGGTTGATACATTGAAGAAGTATGTTTATCTTACTGAAGCAATAACTCAATACTAGAAATCAGAGTATTCTGAGGAACAACGTAGCCATGCTGGGAGTTGTCCCTGTTTTGGTGAAGTTATCAAAAGATGCGAAGACCCGGATAAAAGACAGTGATGTATTTGCCATTCAGCTCATGCAGGTATTTACTGTTTCTGAGAGAAAGGAATATCATCCCTTATTTGACAGATAATGGCGTCTTGGCTCTGATCCCTAGATATAACAAGCTATGTGTTCATTCATGTATAACAACATGGAAAACGTTAAATTCTATGGGTTCTTACTTGGTCTAGAAGTAGGATATTTGTAGTGACAAAGTGATGAGCAAGACTTACATCTTGAGTTTTGAAACGCAGGTCCCCCAGGTAACTGAGGAAGTTGCCTTTGCTGTTCTGGATTTGTACTCGACACTTTTATCTCTTGCCCGTGCCTACTCTCTACTTGTAAGTCCAAGCAACACCATAATAATGGAAAGGCTAGATATTAGGGATTGTTTAGGAAAAAAAGTTGGATAACAAAAATGGCAGGGTTTTGTAAATAAGTAATAAGAAATGGGCAACTTTTATCCTTTATAGACTATTAGAGTTGCAAGGGCCTATCACATAATAATTTAATTGAAGACTATTGCCCATCGATATATGTGAATTAATCAGAAAGAGAGTTTTTTTGGAGTTTATTAATCAGAAAGACACCTGAGTCTTTGTTTTCTTCTCTCTCTCTCTCTCCTATAATAAAGAAAATAAAGAACAAGTTTTTTTGGTCTGAAAAATAAAAAAAGAAAGCACAAGTTACCCATGATAATAGGCGCCAACCGAATCCTAATCCGCCTCTCCTACTAAGTTTCCTATTTGTACCAAAAGATCAAGGCAACCTAATTGCAATTGATTTGGATTCTAACTTCTCTTTGAACAAGGCTTTGGAGTGGGGCAGGCTATAATATAAACCCTAGAATTGTAGTTAGCCTTTGTATCCATTAGTTTCTTAAACGGTTTCTTGCTTCTTGTTAGCCATGTCTGCAATTCGAAGTTCATGCAACGAGAATAACAGCGATTCCTGGGAAATATTGGGGTTGTGTTTGTTTGGTTGCTTTTACTTTGTATGCCTGCTTAAGTTTGGAAGAGCCAAAAGGCCATGAATTCAGCATCAACGATGCTTATCTACCCGATTTAATTACACCGAAACCAACCATACTCTCTCCTACAAGCTCCCCCTCAACATCACCGTCACAAACCCTTACAAGGATCCCTTTGAGTTGATTGACACCCAAGTCACTGCATACTATAAAAAAAAAAATAGATTTGGCCTTGTCACCTTGATCGACACCCGGACAACGTTTCGCCTAGAAGCCAATAATCCAACCATCTTTCAGAATGCAGTTGTTCAAGGGTGGAAGCCTATGGTGTTTGAGGAACCCTTGCTTCTCAATACTACTCGCCTTTACAGTATTGACGTGGTGATTGCTTTCAAAGATAAGAATCATGAGATTGGCGGTGAGGTCATGTGCAATCTAAATGTTCCTTTGAGTTTTAACGAAACATCTTGCAATGGTTACAAGCCTACAAAGTGCATCCAGGTTTTTCTTGAATATGTACGCTCGAAACATTGATGTGTTAATCAATTTCAATTTTCAACTCGTGCTTAGCAAATATTGTCAATTTTCAACTTGTGCTTAGCCAAACCTCTTGTAGTTAACTCAACCAATACGCTCAAACTCTCATGGCACCGTGGTAGGGATCCTGAGCCTCTCCATTTAGAGATTTTATATTTACCCGCATTTCATAAAATATGGATCATCCAAATAATTCAATGCGTGAGAACACACCCACTTAATAAGTTCGCAATTTTCTTTAAAATTGACTTTAACAGTCCCTTTTACGGAAAAATAAAAATAAAAACAAAAACGGCTAACAATCCCTCCATCATCGTTGCCGTAGCACCTACTTTTTCTTCCCTCTTTATAATTGGTCTTTCTTTCTTATCTTCTTTATTTTTCCCTTTCGGCTTATTGGTAGTCTAACCCCACTTAAACGACCAAGCCCTCGCTATCAGAATAGCAATCAATTGAAATATGTTCCTAATCAATAAAAATCTTACATAATATTTCATTACATTTTTATTTTTTTTTGTAAACTCTTTTATCATAAGTATTGTTGGGGGGGGCCTTGTTAATTAATCTGTGAAATTTCGATTATATCAATTGCTTTGTCTATATTGGCCGTCCTCCTCCTCTCCTTCAAGTGCTGTCATGAGAATTATATATCATCTTTCTTCTTTATACAAAAGAAATACTTTGCAGTTCAAAAAGTTTCATGAAGAATTTGGCCTAAGTAAAACATGGCATGATCTGCAAATTGTTTCCACTCCTTGTGCAAATTTAGTCACAAAGAGTGGAAACAATTTGGACGCGCTGACTTGTTTTATAATTATAGTGAAACATAATTTAATTTTAAGATAATCGCGTAATGATATATATATTTTTTCAAAGGCATGAAACTAAAAAAGTCAAACAATACAATTGATGGAGAAAATGAACAAATCAAATAAATTAATTGAAGGAAGAAACAAAGTCAAAAATATATATAAATGAAGATAATCGAGGCTAATCAGAATTCGATGCCTCTTTAAGAGTATAATAAAATATGGTACTTTTGAAATGTTTATCGTTATGTAATTTATTAATGCAATCTCCCTATCGTTTGACAACAAAACCTCAGATTCTCTACATTGACCATATTATACTTCTCAAAGTCTTAATAGGAAAATGATCATGTTTACAATATTCATTAATATGTATATTTTCTTTCTATTTGGGTAAAATTCTGTTCATATTATAATAGAAAAATTTACTTACAATAGAATTACACTGTTTTACTATTCTGGCTAAAACGTATTATTAAATTATTAATAAAAATAACCAAAAATGTTATCCTCGTTGCATAGAAGTTGCTCTGTGAAACAGATACCGTCAAATTAGTAGTACATGTGTGTGTCATAAACGAGACACGCGAAACTATTTTGTTTGTTATCTCTTTGTTTCGCCAAGATACCATTGACCCATGAAAAAGGTAAAACAGTAAACCAATTAGAAAAGTCCATTGAGTTGTTAATCTACAGTTCCGTAACATAATTGGTAGATTAAGATCGTCACTAACTTCCCTGTATATTTTATCTTCTTCTCCTTCAGTTACGTACTAAACTGAAAACCAAACCAACAACTCTCTCCACCATCCACCGGATTCGAAGAATCCAAAGTCCAAAACCAAAAGAGAAATAATTGAGCTGCGGATTGGTTTACTGCTCGCCTTTTTCTCTCTCCCAATTCAAGTCCGCCAGATGGCCTTCCCTGTTCCACTGAAATCTCCAAATCCCTAAACCTAGCTCTCTGTAAATCCGTGACACACAGAGCAACCAAAATCCCCAAAAGCCATGCCCGTGACCTGTCTCGTGAATTCAATTCCTATTGCCTAAAATTAAACCAGAATCAAACAAACCAAATCCAACTCCCAAAACCCACTAACTCCCAAATTCTAAAATTGACCCATTGAATGCGCACCCAAATTCATAACGCACCCATGACGCCATGACCACCCATCATCATCGAAAACCCATAAAACCCATCAAGCTACCATGTTGTTCTTCATCCCCCAAACCCAAATTCCTCTTTCTCATTTCCATGGCCTCCTTCCTCTTCCTCGCCCTCCTCTCCCTCACTATCTTCCTCTCTCTCACCTCCGCCGCCCGCAACCGCCACCCGCCTCGCAGCCACGTCATCTCCCCCAACCCTCAGATCCAGCAAGCCTGCAAAGCCACGCGCTTTCCCGACGCATGTCAGGCCTCCTTAGCCGGGCTTGTCACTGACCCGAACACCACCCCAGTCCAGATCATCCAGTCCGCCATCCAGGTGTCCACCGATGGCCTGCAGACAGCGCAGAAGATGGTCAAGTCTATCCTAGACTCGTCCGCAGGCAACGAAAACCGCACCACCGCCGCTAAAAACTGCCTCGACGTCCTCGGCAACTCCGAGTACCGCATTTCGCTCTCCACTGACAGCCTGTCACGTGGAAGCATTAGAAACGCACGTGCCTCGATGAGCGCCGCGCTGCTCTACCAATACGACTGCTGGTCGGCCCTTAAGTACGCCAACGACACACAGATGGTCAACCAAACGATGTCGTTTCTCGACTCCCTGACCGGAAAATCCAGCAACGCCCTCAGCATGATGTTCTCGTACGACAACTTCGGGAAGGACACCAAGTCGTGGGCCCCGCCCAAGACCGAGCGCGACGGGTACTGGGAGCGGGTCGAGGGTGGAGGGTCCGGCCAGGAGGTTCGGGTCGGAGTGCCGCCGGGTTTAAAGGCGGACGTGACGGTTTGCAAGGAGGAGAGCGAGAAATGCTACAGGACGGTGCAGGAGGCGGTAAACGCCGCACCGGCTAACGCGGGAGCGAAGAAGTTCGTGATTCGTATAAAGGCTGGGGTGTACGACGAGATCGTGAGGGTGCCCTTAGAGAAGCGAAACGTGGTGTTTTTGGGTGACGGGATGGGCAAAACGGTAATTACCGGGTCGTTGAATGTGGGCCAGCCCGGAATTTCCACGTACAACACTGCCACAGTCGGTAGGTCATTGCATACTTTTTTTTTTATTATTTTTTTAATTACTGAAGTTTTTAATTTGCCATTCCAACTTGGTAGTTAAAAACAAATGCAGTAGATAGCGATCACACTATTTGTGGTGCGGTGGTGTGGACTCGCACCCACGTAATTGTGGAGGATGGGTGCGTGCAGTACATGCTGGAACACACTCTTATGTTGCGGTCCATCTAAGCAATTGTAATTTTTAAACGTAAAGATTGGTGGGAAACACTTTCATGTGTTTCTGAAGTAAAATGAACTCATTCTTTAAGACATGGAAGTATTTAGTTGGAATGGGAGGAGAGAGATAGTTTCTTCAATTAATCTTGTTAGGTATGGGTGCTTAGGATAATGGCTGGCTAGTACTAAGCTAGGGGATTTGAGAGGCATTATGGCATTAAGATTTTCGGGTTTATTCAAAGGCTTAGCTTAAGATTCCACTACTTGTCGTATTTGGTTTGGTATTGCTGTCTGCACATGACTCTCGAGACACCGAGAGAGTCATGATGATATTGCCGAGGGACATTTTTATCATAATATTTTTGTCTTATTTTGAGCAATTAGCAATAATTTTGTCCTAAGACAAAACAGAGAAATGTGTTTCCTTTAGTTTGGCACTACTTATTATTTTGATTCTGATGTTTTCTTTCTAGTTTGCATTTTTCCACAACTTCACCCACGTTTTGTAGGAAATAAATGTGACATGAAAGCAACAATTTTTCCTTGAGCTTTTTCCTTTTATGCTTGATAGTTTCCTGAGCAAGTAAGGATGCTAATTGTTAACACTTATTATGCAGGAGTTCTTGGTGATGGGTTCATGGCTAGTGGCCTCACAATCCAGAACACAGCAGGCCCTGATGTCCACCAGGCAGTAGCCTTCAGATCAGACAGTGATCTCTCTGTAATTGAGAACTGTGAATTCTTAGGCAACCAGGACACTCTCTACGCGCACGGCAACCGCCAGTTCTACAAGTCATGCAACATCCAAGGCAACGTCGATTTCATCTTCGGAAACTCAGCTGCGGTTTTCCAAGACTGCAACATCCTCGTCCGCCCTCGACAACAGAAACCCGAGAAAGGCGAAAACAACGCAGTCACCGCCCACGGCAGAACAGACCCCGCACAGTTGACAGGTTTCGTATTTCAGAACTGCTTGATCAACGGAACGGAAGAGTACATGACGTTGTTTCGCAGCAAGCCCCAAGTGCACAAGAACTACTTGGGGAGGCCCTGGAAGGAGTATTCGAGGACAGTTTATATAAACTGTAACATGGAAGCTCTTATTACCCCAGAGGGATGGATGCCTTGGAGTGGGGATTTTGCTTTGAAAACCCTTTTCTATGGGGAAGTTGGTAATTCTGGAGCTGGCTCTGATTTGTCCAAGAGAGTGTCATTTAGCAGCAAGATCCCATCCGAACATGTTAATACATACTCTGTGCAGAATTTTATTCAGGGAAACGAGTGGATTTCAACATGAAAATTTTATAGGGATTTTCAAATCCTTTATAACAATAAATATTAATTAGCAGTGAGTGTACAAGGAGCTCATATCAAATTATTAAATACTCTTTTTAGTGGAGCTGTGGAGGGAAAGATGGTTGATTTTTTCTTTGTCAGTTCTTGTAACGTTTACCCTATAATGTGCCCTCTTTATTATAATTTACATTTCTGGTTGGCGTGAGATTTGAATGAGTCATGAGCAAGGGCCATCAACCATCACTGATTTATTTTTTTTCGTATTCAAAGTTTTCTCGAACATTGGACGAACAAGTTTCAACCTCAACAAGGTGAAGTCGCATTCGTTGAACAAGATGAGAGATCCAAATTGGTTTGAGAGACAAGAAATGGAAAAAGTCTGCAGTCTTGTCTGGGTTGATTGGGAATGAAAGTTGAATAAGAATGTGTATTTTCGACCACAATCTTCGTTGAATAACACAGGGAGAATTGAGATTCAATATTCCAACCACACGGTTATGTTTGAAAACGAACATTGAGGGCTCGTTTGGTACACCGTATTAGACTCTGGATAGGAATAAATAGTCAATGTCGTCAATTTGTATTATTTAATGACCTGAACTATTTTAAACGATTTGGACTTTTAATACTTTTCTTATCTGACTAACTAATACAACTCATATACTCCGGTTTATATATATATATATATATTAGTCAAACCCCCGATTTAAATAATACATGTTTAATTATAAAGTTAAGGAAAAAAAAAACGCGTGAAACATCATACGCTTTCATCTTCTTCTCCCTATGATTCTCCTACGCAAGAGGCACCAGTCAACAGTTGGTATTGGGGTTGACTCTCGCTTCATCGCCATCGACGACGTCCAAGTTCGTGAAATTGCAATTCAATGGGTTGGTGGGGTTTGCATACCTAATTGAAGGAAAAGTCCCCAGGATAAACAGAACATCACGAAGTCAATTCTGCAATCAACGGATATTTCTCCACCTATCGAGGGAGATTTTAACAAGTCCAAGTCGGGTCTGACATTCTCCCCTTTCAACAAGTCCTTTGTTTATTGCTTTCATCAATTTTCTTCATCATTTTGATTTAAAGTTTTATACTTTCTTGATTTTTAAGTTTTATGTTTGTTTGTTTATATGCAAATTAATATATGACTTGTTTGTTGGGTTGGGTAGCTGTAGACATTTCAATTTGCATTTGAGTTTAGAGGAGGGTGGTAAAAGGATGATGTCAACACAAAAACCATCAGAAAATAAGTTTTATTTATTTATTTTAAATATATCAAAATGTGATATTTTTTTTCTTCATCAATAAACATCCCAAGTTCTACAATTATGATAATGAGTTAATTGATGTAATCTTGTCTTATAGATTTTGGCAAAAACAAAAGAAAAGAAAAAACTTATAATACGTGTAACTTAGTCAGACTATTTATCCGGAACAATACCAAATACCTTATAATTTTATGGATATATAGTTAGTACTATCTGGACAGATTATTATTATCCGACATATATGAGTTAGTACAATCCGATGTACCAAACGAGCCCTGAGGGTGTAAATTTATAAAATTGAAAATGACTTCATGGGTCTTTTGTAGTTAGCTTTTAAATATTTAAGTTTGTTATTGAAGTAAGGGCGGGCAACGAGACCGGAAAACCGGAACACTGAGCTACATCGAATGAAAATAACCAAAAGAAAAAAAAATCACATTAACTAAAAAGTCAACAAATCAGCACCAAACTAAACCGATTCAGGTGTCAGTTTCACAACTTACCAAATCAGACCGGACTGGACCGGATGGGTATTATTTTTATTTTTTTAAAATGATTTAAGTCCAACGTTAAATTTCTAATCCCATAACTAATATTTTTCCAAGCCCAATCTCAAAACACCTTTCTTTTCTAGGTCCAATAATCTCTCTTTGCATGAAATTGGATCATTTGTGAATTTTTATGCCCAAAAATAAAATATTAGTTAGAAGTTGTAAAAATAAATAAAATAATATCTTGTCCAAAATCGAAAAAATTGGAAATCGTGCTGGAACGGGTTTAAATCGGACCAACCGGTTTCATAATTTTTTTACTAAAATAGGATCGAATGTTTAACTAGTAGCAGTTCCGGTGTAGTGGAAATTGGACCGGACCGAACCGCGCCCACCCCTACTTTGAAGTACTAAATTTTTCTATATTTAAGTTTTAATACTGCAGATGTTAGGTTAGTTGACTAGGGAGTGAGTCTGTGCCTTGCACCCAAATTCTAGTCTAGATATTTATTCAAAAACCTATTTTAGCATGACATATTATATAAAAACTCATATAGAGCCTATTTGGAAAGAAAAATCCAAACCTAGTCACTTATTATTTTCTAATTGGTTATTATAAAATTTTAACACATTAAGAACCAATTAGAAAATGACAAGTTGCTAGTTTTGGGGTTTTCACTCCAAATAGGCTATATAAGAGTTTTTGTATATTATGTCATGATAAAATGGGTTTATTAGTGAAATCCACATTTGAATTGATGTAATTTTGAATAGTTGAGTTAAACTTTATAGTTAATTTGAATGTGTTGAATGATAATTTAATATGAAACTTAATGTAAAAATGTATGATATATTTTTTTTTGGTAAAAAAAATTTGAGATTTGGGGCGGGTATGGAGGATAGTCCTTCGATGGGGACGGGTACAGGGATTCCCCAAAACCTATTAAACGGGGATGAGTTTGGGGACAAGGACGATGACGAGGATAGACAGAGGGGACGAGGATGGTATTGTCATACCTGGCCCCTACTCGACTCGTTGCCATCCCTAATTAGAGCTATTTTATACTATCGTTTGAAAAAAAAAATATTTTATTTTTTATAATACTAGTTGAAATCAATTATAAGAATGGTTTGGTTATAGTTAGAAAAATTGATATTTTACCCTTTTAAATCAATAAAGATAATTTTCTTAAATAATAGCATAGAATAGATTATAAAAGAGTCCACTGCAAGACCATTAAGCACAAAATTTTGGTCGCAAAAAAAAAAAAAAAAAAAAACCTCACAATATTTTGCTGGGCAAAGTGGTCAAATTGGTTGTATCAAAGTAATTTATGGGCCAATCGATGGGGATGAGAATTGGGCTATACACTTGATCCAGCAGCGTCTGCAGAGAATTGAGCTGAGCCCAAGTCAAGTCGGGTGTCCGTGTGCCGCTCATCTCACAAACTTGAAGAACGGGAACAAGAGAGAAAGTTATAATTGTTCAAAATTCAACTCCCCGAAGAAAGAAAAGAGAATGGTGAATCAACATTCTTCATCTTCTTCCTCGCTCGGAATTCCAGTCCTTTTATTGTTGTTATTGTTGTTGTTATCTCCCACAGTTCTCGCCAAGTCTCGTCGCCCAATCTCTGTAATGCCTCTGTTTCTAACTCTCTGTTAATTTCTTTATCTGATACTAATGCTATGATTGTGAGATTTTTGTTTCTTTTTATTAATTCTGAATTTTGATGGGGTTTTTTATGTGGGTATTTGGCAGGATTTTGAGACGAGGCAGAAGAAGAACCAATGTTATGCAGATATTGAGAGGTACCAACCTCCTTCTCTCTTTTTAATTTCCCATTTACTAATTTTTTGTGCTTTTCCTAGTAGTAAGCATATTGTCAGCTTGCAAATCATAGATATGATAGTGCTCTGATTGCTCCTTTTTTCCTTACACTATGGGAATAGCGGATTGTGGGGTTGGCAATGTAAGTCTTCTTTGATAGCAAAAGAGAATTGTGCTTTGCGATGCCTTTCTTCAACTTGTTATGAGCTTGTCTACGAGAGTGATCCGGTAAGATGGACTATTTTGTACTCTCCTTTGTTGGCTTGGTTCCGTTATACTTATTATTTTATCTGGCATGTGTTCTGGTTGTAGCTTGAAGAAGGAGAGAAAGATCTAGTTAGGGGCCAAGAGTTCAAGTACTGTATGCACAAGTAAGTTCCATGTCTTTAGGGATATTAATTTTTTTTTTTTTTTGCTGTACTATTGAGTTGATGCAACATGATAATTAGTATTTTGAAGATAACATAAGGGCCATAGTTGAAAAAATGTAGTTTTTACATTTGATTACTGGATTTTTGAAGGGGTCAATGGTAAAAATTGCTGAGAACATCAAACCACCAAATTTTTATTTTTATTCCTTGGAAAAAGGGACTTTTCTTTTTCATTTCATTAGGAAAAAAGGTTGAGAACTGCCAACTGCTGGTTCACTAAGAAGGTGAAAAATCAAGTCTCTTTTTCCTGAATGTAAGAATGTAGCCTTGGCTGCTCTTGTATCCTGTATATGAATATAGAAAACTTGAGATGATTGAGATACCTTAGCCAACAGTACAAAATTGATTTGGCTGATTGAAGTGTTTTACATTTTGCAGTTGAGTGTTGGGGCACTTTAGGGACTTAATTCTTTGTTGGGTTTTAATATTTGCTTGTGTTAACCCGCCTGTGGGCTAATTTGTCTAGTGTAGACACTGAGGTTGTGTTGCGATGGGTTAAAGGTATAGTCAAGGGCAGTTGTTGGACCAGTCTAGGACCTCTTAAAAGACACAATTTCTGGTATTATACTGAAATATATCCTCAGAACTGTACTGACTAGCAAATAGTTGGCATTCATAAAGATCCCCTACCTAGTGGAGGTTGGCGTACTGAGTATCGCACTATCATTTGACATCTGGGATATATTCTTGAACCTTTCTCTTCCTTCTAAAATGTTATTACTATTTTCTCAGTTTTTAATTCAGTGTTGGTGGTGCTCATCAAGGTCAGTCTCCCGTGGTTTGTGGTCCTTCAGGTTATACCAGCAGCCACCTTTCATTATTTACTAGCACCAAATTTTATTACGAATCGGATCAAATCTCACAAGTAAGGAACATAATTTTTTTAGGGAGAAGACCGTTCTTTAATGGGAATTGAGGGATACAATGGTGGAATGGATTTTTGAGTGGATTAGATAGATCCTTTCTTTCAACACCCAAAAAAAAGATAGATAGATCTCTTCTAGTTTTTCCTTGCATTCCATGCAGATTGATTTTGTGCTATCCTTATTTCTTTTTTCTGTTTTTTTTCCTCTCATTCCTCAATGCTTGGTTATGCCCAATGTGATAAATTTCTTACTTAAAAATAAAAATAAAATAACTGATCTGGACATTGGACATGTTACAAAGATTATTGTTATTTAGTGTGAGGATGTGAACCTTATTGTCACTTGGTAATAGTAGATAGTGATGTGGATCATGCCTATTGGGTCTACACTCAATTCATATTATAAATTAGGTCTTTCTGGAAGTGGCTTTGAAAACTTGTTGAGGAATTCTTTGCTTTATGGCAGTGTTGTTAAAGTATAACAAATTTACCATAGGTTGGGGATTAGATGTTCTGTGTTGGCTGCCATCCTGGCTTCTGTACTTTACTAAGATGATGAAGTTATATTGGCAGAGTATTTTCTCCTACTGTTCAGATAATGCTACCCTGCTGCCTTTTGTGGTATATAGAGCCTTGAAGGAAGTTGTGATTTTTCTTTAAGTGAAAGTGTATATATAAAAAGTCAAATCAGATGACTAATCCTGCTCCTATAAAACTAGGTTATTTGGTGATGGAGAATAGCATGTCTTTTGGAGCTTCTTTTTAAAAAAATACATGTCCTTTGGAGCTAGAAGGTCCTTTGAATTATACAACAAGTCAATTGTTCTGGCTACTTAAATGCAGGATGCATTTTAGTTTATTATAGTTTCAAAAATTACATGCATGTGGGTGTGCTTGGTGATAATGGGATGAGCTGCATGTCCTAAGCATCCAAACTTAGCATAGAATGTTTTTGCTACAGAGGTTTCAATCCTTACCAGCGCATTGCTTTGTCTCTGCCCTTTTCTTTTAGTTTGTGCTTAGTTTGCTAGGCTGGTCGAGTAATTTTGTGTTGGTTTTTTGAGATTACTTGTATTGGTTTTGTAAAAGTTGGTGGTGTCTGCTGCAACCTTTTCTTTCTAACTTTTTGGTCATTTTTATCTTACAGTTTCTGATTCAAGTTGGAGACAGTTTACCTACATAAATAATCGCATCAAGGCATTGGCAAATTACTTGGGGTTGTTTTGTAACTCTTGATACATGTTTCCTTGCAGGTTATCTTTGGGAGAGAGCCTTGAGGGTATCAAGGGTTCATTTAATTATTAAATATCTGAGCTAAAAATGTTGCTTGTAAAGTAAGTTCGTATGAAGCTGTCCATTTCTCCAACTCTGGAAAAAGAAGAAAAAAACAGGATTGATAAAAGTCAGAGTTCATTTTCCAATTCTCCTCTTGCATGTAGTGGAATGCTTTGCAGGTTGAGCCGCAAACCAGGTTCAGGCTGTCCAGAATATCTGGCATTAGGGTTCATACTTTATCCTTCATCAATGATTGGGAGTTTACCGAATGCGACAACTTGCAACTATTTTCTTTAACGTCTGTAATAGTTACATTAATATGCTTGGACTTTAGTCAATCTGAATGAAACCGAGGTCAGCCTAGAATCCGAATTTCTCATGTGCTAGCATATTCAGGAGGCTGCTTATGAGTTTTCAGTAAGAGAAATCAAACCTTTGTGTATTATCCTGATAGAGATGAAAGAGAATGTGTTGCTACTGTTTCAATATTAACATGGAGGTTTAGAGTTTTACTTCAACTGTTGGTTTCTTCAACTCTATTTTAAAAGGTGTGCTGTGTTTCTTCCTATATTTTGTTTGTGGGTAAAAGAATTAGCAAAAGATTGAAATTGTATCAATCTAACATTTCATTACTTTAGTCTCTTTGTTAACGCATAACGAGCCAGTTTTTCCTTTTCTTTTCTTTCTCTTTGTTAACGCATAACGAGCCAACCGAGCCCCCCAGCACCTTCTACCGAAATCTTGCCCAGTAATAGCGTTGGATAAAATCAGCTGCATGAAAAAGAATAAACAGCGAAGAAGAAAAAATATATAATTAAAATAAAACTTTCCCTTTCCTATTTGTTACAGGGGCCGTCAGCCACTTTCCTTTTCCTAGTATGAGAATGTTTCCTAATTTGAGAAAAATATATATATCTCTCCTTTTTCTACACGGACAAGGTGTTATAGGTAGGCTATAAAATCACCCTAAAGTCTATCAACCTTTGCAACTCAAATCTCTCAACCAAAGCCAAAGAAGAAACTCTCTCCCAAGTTCTCAATTCAAAGTCTTAGTTAATATTACAAAGACCAAAACAATGGCCTCCGTTGAGATGAAGAAGATAACACTGAAGAGCGACGACGGTGAGATCTTCGAGGTGGAGGAGGCTGTGGCCATGCAGTCACAGACCATCAGGCACATGGTGGAGGACGACTGCGCCGATGGCCCAATACCTCTGCCGAACGTGACCAGCAACATCGTAGCGAAGGTGATCGAGTACTGCAAGAAGAAACATGAAGAGGATGCCGATGGCGAGAAGAACAAAGAGGACATTAAGAACTGGGATGCTGCGTTCGTGAAGGTGGACCAGAGTACTCTGTTTGACTTAATCTTGGCTGCAAACTATCTCAATATCAAGAGCCTGCTGGATTTGACCTGCCAGACTGTGGCGGACATGATCAAGGGAAAGACACCTGAAGAGATCCGTGACATCTTCAACATCAAGAATGACTTCACGCCTGAGGAGGAACAGGAGGTTCGTAATGAGAACCGATGGGCATTCGAGTGAGAGAGTTAAAGATCCCCTAGATACCTGTTATTATTACATAATTTGACTTTTTGTCTATTATTTTTCTTCTAGTTATAATTCAATTGTTTTTTTTTAATAAATTTTTTTGTTAGGTGATTGCTCAGATGTAACCAAGATTTCTGCAAAACCTTGTTTGTCAAATATTTCTAATGATAGAGTTATGTCTCTTTTCTTTCTTTGGTTTTGGAATTCTTTTCTTTCTTTGGTTCTGGAATTTGGATTCTTCGAATTGGTGGCTGGTTTTGGTTCTGTCTGAGTTTAGTATGCAATTGAAGAAGACGTACGTAAAAGATTAATGCAGGAACAAAGTTAATGACGATCTTAATTAACCAATTATGTTACGTAAAAGATTAATGAACAGAATTAACCAATTATGTTAACAACTTAATGACTTTTCTAATTGGTTCTTCCCAAGTTTGCAAATTGGCCAAGTTACTCAATGGATTGCAATAGAGTTAAACTCAAAATAATAAATTGAGATTTGTTCTGTTTTGAAGCTGGAAATTTACCAATACACAAATAATAATTTTTGGATGGCGAATGAATTCAATACACAAATAATAATTCAGGAGCTCAAGACAAACCAATCATTGTTTTAGTCATTCACAACACTTGAATCGATGTAGTGCATCAAATACTGTTTTCCACTTGCAGACATAAAATCTAATGTCATCAACATGCTTGCATGTTTTCACCACACAATTGTTTACATCGTGAAATGGACAGATGAGTACATGACAAATCTATTTAACTTCTCCATTTGATGGTCTCTATGCGTCAGTGAAATGGACAGATGGTTTTGAAGAACATTTTGACTAGATGGTGCAAAATGGACAAGAGGAGATTCTTAAGGAGAACCAGTGGACATTTGAGTGATCTATTAAAATTAATATGTTGGATATCATATAGTTAGAGACTCCCTATAATTCAAACGGTTTTTGGGTTTTTGTTTTTGTTTTTGCTTAGGTGATTGCCAGTGCCGCCCTAAGGGTGGGCGAGGAGGGCGATGGGCACGGGCCTCGCATTTATAGGGCCCTAAATTATATATTTTATATATGTACCAAGTTGAAGAATATAATTTTAGAGGAGAATAATTTCAATAGTTTGGCATTTAGAGGCCCCAAATCTGATTATAAGTGTTTTTGAAGAGTCCAAATGAAAATTATGTAATATGTGAACATCAATTGCATATATTTAAGTATTTAATTGCGAAAAGTAGCAATCAATGAAAGAAAGCCAATAGGGACTAGAATTCTTTTATTTATCCAAAAATTCTTGTCAGTAGATTATTTAGCGATGAAATCTGAAAGAGTACAAATTATTTATATCCTCATTCTTCTTTATTTTCAGATTGGGGAAGTGATTATATGGGCAATATTGGAGCCGTGTTTATTTATCCAAATTGTATTTAATTGCATAGTTTATTATATTCAGGAGAATGAAATAGAAATATACCTCATTTTCATTTTTAGCCTAGGGCCACCCAAAAGTCAGGGCGAGCCCCTGGTGATTATTTAGTTAGGTTTAACCAAGATTTCTGCAAGCCTCACTTTTGTCAAATATGAAAAGGGTTTGTTTGTTAAAAATAACACAAATAAAAGTTTATATATAATCTGAATTGAGTATAGGCCAAATTTCAAGATCCAGATCACTATCTACTATTTCCAAAATGGCGATAAGGTTCATCTCCTCATATTAAATAAGAATAATATCTGTAACATGTCCAATTTCCAGATCAGTTGTTTTTAAGTAAAAAATTTATCCCAAAACTTTCATTTGGTCGTAACCAATGCAGGAATGACAAAAAAAGGATATAAGGTTTACACAAAATCAATCTATCCAAACCACTCAAAAATATGTTGCACTGATCTGTCCTTCAATTCCCATTCATCTCCCTCAAAAGCTGTCTTACTCATTTGTCAAATTTGATTTTATATTCGTAATAAAATTTTGTGGTATTAGATACGAAAGGTGGCCGATGGCATAATCTGAAAGACCTCATGATACTACGTACAAGCCTTTTGGGTTAGTTGCAGATAACGAAACAAGTTTTGTAGAAGATAAACACAGCTTTTGGCTCAACACATATGGTGGCTGGGAGGAACTCTTAAGTATAAACATAGTTACAAAGAAAGAGAACATGTAGAAGAGAGCATGTAGAAGAGAGCATGCTTACAGCCCTTGTTAGTATTTCTCGGAATTTCAAAGAGAAGATAAACTGAGATTGAGGTTGGGACTTGTTGTGCTGCTCGTTTGTGGGCTCGTCTTTCTCTCTGAAGTTGTGCCTCAGCCGCCATTCTCTTTGAAGTTGGCCCACAAGGCTAGTTATGACAAGCAAATACGAAAAACCCAACCAAGAATTAAGTCCCTGAAGTACCTCAACACTCAACTGTAAAATGTAGAACAAAACAAACTTTTTCCTTCAATCAGCCAAATTAATGTCGGCTAAAGGTATCGCAATAATGTTGAAGTTTTTCTATATTCATATACAAGATGCAAGAGCAGCCACGACTACATTCTTACATTCAGCAACAAGGACTTGACTTTTCACCTTCTTAGAGTGAACCAGAAAAAGGTCCTTTTCCAAGTAAATAAAAAACTTGCTATTATTAATAACGGATTTCAAAATCCCTACAAATTTTCATGTTAAAATCCACTCATTTCCCTGAATAAAATTCTGCACAGAATATGCATTGACATGCTCAGATGGGATCTTGCTACTAAAGGGCACTCTCTTGGAAAAATCAGAACCAGCTCCAGAATTACCAAACTCCCCATAGAAAAGGGTGCTCAAAGCAAAATCCTCACTCCAAGTCATCCACCCATCTGGGGAAAGAAGAGCTTCCATGGTACAGTTTATAAAAACTGTCCTTGAATACTCCTTCCATGGCCTCCCCAAGTAGCTCGTGTGCACTTTGGGGTTGTTTTGATACAGCTTCATGAACTCTTCGGTGCCGTTGATCAAGCAGTTCTGAAATACGAAACCAGTTGATTGTGCAGGGTCTGTTCTGCCGTGAGCTGTGACGGTGCTACTTTCGCCGATCTTGGGGTTTAGTTGTCGAGGGCGGATGAGGATGTTGCAGTCTTGGAAAACCGCAGCTGAGTTTCCGAAGATGAAATCAACGTTGCCTTGGATGTTGCATGACTTGTAGAACTGGCGGTTGCCGTGTGCGTAGAGAGTGTCCTGGTTGCCTAAGAATTCACAGTTCTCAATCACAGAGAGGTCACTGTCTGATCTGAAGGCTACTGCTTGGTGGACATCAGGGCCTGCCGTGTTCTGGATTGTGAGACCACTGGCCATGAACCCATCTCCAAGAACACCTGAAAAATAATAAGAAACAATCAGAACCTTTACTTTCAAAGCATAATAAAAACTTGTAATAAATAAAAATTAAAAGTTATGCAAATAACCTACCGACAGTGGCAGAATTGTACGTGGAGATTCCGGGCATGCCCACATTCAACGACCCGGTAATTACCGTTTTGCCAATCCCGTCACCCAAAAACACCACGTTCCGCTTCGCTAAGGGCACCCTCACGATCTCGTCGTACACCCCAGCCTTTATGCGAATCACGAACTTCTTCACTCCGGCGTTATCCGGTGCGGCGTTCACCGCCCTTTGCACCGTCCTGTAGCATTTCTCAGACTTTTCCTTGCACACCATCACGTCCGGCGTTAAATTCGACGGCACTCCTCCCCGAACCCCCTGGCCTGACCCTCTGCCCTCGACCCGCTCCCAGAACCCGTCGCGCTCGGTCTTGGGCGGGGCCCACAACTTGATGTCGTTTCCGAAGTTGTCGTACGAGAACATCATGCTGAGGGCGTTGCTGGACTTTCCGACCAGCGAGTCGATAAACGACATCGTCTCGTTGACCATCTGGGTGTCGTTGGCGTACTTGAGGCCCGACCAGCAGCCGTATTGGTAGAGCAGCGCGGCGCTCATTGAGGCACGTGCGTTTTTAATGCTTCCACGTGACAGGCCGTCGGTGGTGAGAGAAATGCGGTACTGGGAGCTCCCGAGGTCGTCGAGGCAATTGTTAGCTGCGGTGGTGCGGTTTTGGTTGCCTGCGGACGAGTCTAGGATAGCCTTCACCATCTTCTGCGCCGTGTGGAGGCCATCGGTGGAGACCTGGATAGCGGATTGGATGGCTTGGATTGGGGTGGTGTTTGGATCAGTGACGAGCCCTGCTAAGGAGGCCTGACAAGTGTCGGGAAATCGCGTGGCTTTGCAGACTTGCTGGATCAGAGGGATAGGGGCAGTGATGTGCATGGGGGGTTGAAGATTGCGGGCGGCGGAGGTGAGAGAGAGGAAGAGAGTGAGGGAGAGGAAAGGGAGGAAGAGGAAGGAGGCCATGGGGATGAGCAAGAGGAACTTGGGTTTGGGAGAGTTTTTTTTTTTTGCTTTGGAAGTTGGAGGGTTTGAGTGATTTGAGTTGCAAAGGTTGAGAGACTTTGGATTGATTGTATAGCCTATAATGCTACCACCTTGTCGATGCAGGAAAAGGAGGAGAAAAATATTTTCTATATTTTTTTTCTCGTTTTAGGTAATCTTGTCATACTAGGAAAAGAAAGTTGGCTGATGGCCTCTCTAACAAAGAGGAAAGGGAAAGGATTTTTTTTCCTTTTTCATGCAGGTAGCTTGGTTGAGATGGGAAAACCCTCATGTCATTGACAATGACAACCATTAAGTCACAGATAACTAACAACCGTGCCTAGAAGCCCTCCGCCATCTTCACTACAGGCACGGATAACTTAAAAACCATGCCTAAAAGCCCTCCACCGTGCCATTGTACCAAGTACCAACTAAAAACTTATACGTATACATCATCATCTACTCCCTTCCTTCTTTCTTTTACCCTCAGATTTTAGGTTTTTTTTTCCTTTTTTTTTTTCAGGCAAGCCGACCTCTCTCTCTCTCTCTCTCTCTCTCTCTCTCAACTCTTGAACTACCTCCTCTCCTCCCTCCCTCCTCTCTCAACCTCTCAATCTCACTCAGATCCTCCGTTCTCTCGGATTGATTGTCGTGGCTTCATAGGTTTCAATTTTTTTTTTAAACCTTTATGACGATGTCCATTGGTCTTCGGCAATTGACACGTCGCTTCTCCATCTTATTCGTTAATATATTCCCACACCGCAGTCTTCCCTCAGCCCTCTCAGTCCCGTTAATTGCGTCTTGCACCATCGAATGATCCCACCGAAACCCAGACGAAAAACCCCAAAATTTTACCCATAAACCAAACTCAAACAGCTGCCTCCTCCAGCTCAAAGGCGAAAGGTATAGTTGTTTCTTTTCTCCTCTTCTTTTCATTGTGAACTTGGACTCTTCAAAGGCGACATGTTTGAATCATTTTTAGGGTTCCATTTGACAGCGCACTCGCACAAGCCCAAATTCTTTATAAAGGGACTCTCTGAATCATATTGCATTTCAAGATATGAACTTTGCCCTTATCTACACTTGCACTAACCTTCAATTCTCATCATAAATTTGCTACTTTTTCCTAATGCTTGAATTCCTCCTTTTTTTTCTCTCTCTTTTTGAAGCAGATTAATTAATTAATTAATTAGTTAACACATTCATTCAAATGAAGGATTGAGGCAGTTTTTGCAACAAATATTTTGGTACAAAGATGCTTCTTTGAGCTTGAAAATGCAAATATGTTGACCAAAACCAATGAATAGGAGGGATTCACATACTAGGCAGGAGTAAGAGTAGCAACATAGTAGTCATTTACTGTTTAAGCTAATTTTGAGTTATTCCTTACCCTTTTACCCATGTATCTTAATTACTAATAGTCATCTATCTCTATGGTAGGTATTAACTGCAGCATTATGATTAAATGTCATCTTCTGCTTTCCTCGAATTTACTAATTCATGAGTCTTAGATTCTTCTCATTTTTGGTAAGCTTGTGGTACACATGGGTGTTGAGGTAATTCATAAATTTCTTATAACAGGGGCACAAGTGCTGTACATGACAATTGACATTAGGTACAATTTGTCTTAATATCTTGGAAAAATTTGGTGTAGAGGAATGGAAAAAGGCTTGAAGATGAGCTGCCCCTTGAAGCAAATGGAGACTAAATCAAGTCAAGGAGGAGGAGCTTAATTAATGGTATTTTATGGCTGTTGATGAGCACATGTTATATCTTAATGTATATTCCTAAAATATATTTATTAGTCCTTTTTACCTGATAAATTTAGTTTATTTTGATGAAGTTTTGTATTGAGTAGAGTTAGAGACATAAGGTTAAATTTGGTGTACCACTTTGACTAATTGTGGCTTCTATTTGTTATTGTTGGAGTTTTTATTTTCCTTCTAATTTTATGTCTTTCTTTTTAAGATACAATAGACAAGCTGGCCGGAGACTTATTTGGTAATATGTTGCAGGTATTTTTCTCTAACAACAAATGACTTGGAGAGATAGTCTAGAGTCCTGAATCTTTGCATCATGAGGAGGATATGGTTCGGCGGACAGAAAGTTAAGGCCATGGGCTAAAGCTTTATAGGCTGTTCTGTTTGGAAATCATAGCTAGGTTGGTGCATATCTCTGTGTTTTGACATGGGTTTATCAAATTGTTATTGGTTCTTGAATGCTTATGTGATCTTGATTTATCATTGACTGAAATAACTCCAAGAGATTATCTACATTGATTCCCATTTGTTTCTTCAATGCGAAATTTAACTGCTATATATATTGTCATACTCGTTCAAATCAGAAAGTTACTTCTTTTGTAACAATGGAGAAATAATCCTTTGACTATATGGTAAACTGATATTTGATCATTGCCCTTTCCCTTTTTTTATTCTTCACATTTTCTGGATGTCAGGAAGACGACTGCATAATCAAGCAAGTTGGGAGACCCGGTGCTAAAAGATTGTCTGTTCTTGCAAAGTTCTTACCAGGGTGAGTTATACTGTGAAAACTCACTTCCAGATCTTGTCAGAACCACTGAAATGAATGAGAATATGCAAATTAGTAATTTATAGGCATGCTGTTTGTATTTCATTTATATTGATATATACCTCAGCATATAGAGAGTACCTTACAATTACCTTTTGGCCAGAGGAAAGCCAATACTCAGTTGAGTGATTGTGGCAAATCCAGTCAAGCAAGGAGAAACTCAATGGCGAATCAAGTCAAGCAAGGAGGAGCTGAATGGCAGTTAATGGTGAACAGCTAGGTGGAGCTTAATGAAATTCTGTATTTTTCTCTTTTCCAATTAAGTTTTTGGTTTTTAATATCATAGTTCTGTAATAGGTCCACCACTTGCAACACTTTTTGTATTTTCATTATGAAAAGATTAATGGAATTATTGTGTATGGTGTATTCTCATTATTTTCTGAAGTGTTGAATATAAGTATTTCCATTAGGAATGTAATTCATTTATTTGGAAAACAATGAATATTTGAAAACGAAAAAAAAAACCAATGAATGTTTGAAAGGCACGGAAACTACAAATAATATAAAAACACACCAAATAAATTTAAATATATCAAAATAATGAAAATGCTTTTCTATTTCAATATAGGGACTGATGAGCATCTGTGCCTTTTGATTATATTAGGAACGGATGTATTTGGGATTGATGTACGCATATTGGGTGCTAGGAATGTGGGACCCATTGCAAAAATTAGGCACTGATTTTTATAATTAGTGACATATTATCAACAGAGAACCCTTTTAAAAGACATGGATATATATCAGTAGAGCTCGTCAATGGGTCGGGTTGGGTTAGCCCGGCCCAAAATTAACGGGCTTGGGCCGGGTCGGGCCGGGATTTAAAGAGGAGAGAGAAAATATCGGGCAGGGTTTTTTTAGAAAATTCAAAGCCCAGGTCGGGCTTGAGAAAGTCCATTGGGCTAGGCTAGGCTAAGCCCAACGGGCCGGGCCGAAACGAGCCTACTTCATTCGAAAAAAATCATAAACTTAATCATAAGGGCATTTGAGTCTAAATTTGAGATTAAACTCACTTAATTCCAATATTTTCACATCAAACCAAATTCATAAAATACCCAATAAGTCACACAACTTAATAAGATTTTCCACAAAAATAATAAAACAAAGTATTATTTTTGAGGTTATTACATAATTAGACCGTAATACGTTTTAAGAAATAATTTTAAAAAATAATAAGTACCAAAAAGATATTTTTTTTAAAGGATTGTATAAATAAATATGTAAATGTTTGGTGATGTGTTCAAGAAAAACATGATTATATTTGGTGGTAGTAGTACGATTATGTTTCGTGATATGATTATATTTAGTGATATGATATATTGTTCATTTTATTTATGTATATATATAATTGTTGTATCAATAATTGACACAAATTAATGTGCTAATCATCCAATTATAAACTAGGAATGAGTAAAGAAAAGTAAATGAAATGAAACAAATTGTATATATGATATAATCCTAATCCTAAACTCTTATTTATACATAATTATATATGTATGCGGCCCTAACAGGCCGGGCTTTTGTGAGTGGGCCGGGCCGGACTTTCTTGGGCTTAATCGGGCCGGGCTTCAGACACCCAAGCCTAGCCCAGCCCAAGGTGGGCCGAGCCATCTCAAAGCCCATAACGGGCTGGGCCGCTTTTTCCAATGAGGGCGGGCCCCCATCGGCCCATGAGCCCATAGGCCAAATGATAAGGCCTATATATCGGTCCATAATACTACAATAGGTACTATTTTCAGTCCCTAAAGAAGCCAAAAGGGACTGATAGCATTCAATCTCTTTTGAACCTTTTTTTAGTAGTGTAGTGCTAAATCACATCAGTACATATTACAAGGAAACCAAAACCTATTAGGTAATTAAGAATAAAGTCAGACCAGAAACACAATCAATTATGGATTCAATTATGTAAGAAGAGTTGACTTCCCTTATAAGGTTGAGGTTTCCAGTCTCACTTAGGTTTCCAGCTTTTTTTTTATTTTTTTGGGTTGTTTTTTTAGGACTTTTTATATTGTGTGAGGGGCGATAATGCACATACTACAAGGATGCTAGGACTCGAAATCACTACACTGGTGGATCATTTGCAAAAACTTGTTCTTTTGATTACATGTTCCTTATGTTAATCGATTGTCAATAATAATAGTGTGGCAACATTTAGATATTAATTACTTGGGGTTGTTTAATAAGTCTTGATAAATGTTTCTTTGCAGGGGTTATCTTTTGGAGAGAGCCTTGAGGGTATTAGTTTAGGACTCATTTAGATATTAAATATGTGTGCTGAAAATATTGCTTGTAAAGTAAGTTCATTTGAAGCCATAAATTTCGAGGATGAACGAATTGCTTGACATACCCATTTTTGTAAATTTCAATTGTGTAGTTTATCATTTCATCCAAATATAGAGTGCCGCTTCGCTTCATGAATTTGGCGGAATTCCAAATAACAATCAATTGGGTATTGCAAAAGATGGGTAGTGGCTGTGATCGATGGGTATTGCAATTAATTGAGTATTTTTATGAAAGTTAAAAGTTATAAATTGGAGGAATATTGATAAGTTGCAAAGCAAGCAACGGGTGTTGGCTGAACAGTGATGAGATAGGAGCTAATAGAAGACAAAGATACAAAGACGTAACGGAAAGACGGTATCGTCAATTTTATTGAAAAAAAAACACAAAAATTATAATAGATGATGTAGCCTATCTACAACCATATATTGGATTATTTTAACACTCAATATTTTGTGAAATTCGGAAAAATGCAGAGACTCGAGATCCATAAATTTTTAGTCCTCAGAAAAAGGAAAAGAAAGTAACAAAAAAGTCAAGGTTTGATAAATTCTGGGCTCATGTTGTAATGATTGAGAGTTTACCAAATGAGATAACAAGAGCCTATTTTTCTTTCATGTATTTAAGAATATGCTTGGAGTTTAGACCAGATCTGAACGAAACCGAGGTTCACCTAGTATAAGAAATTCAGTCATGTACTAGCATAATCAGGAGGCTAATATTATGAATTTTGAGTAAGAGCCAGATGAATATGGATATGGAGGGTTTGAGTTTTACTTTTAATGTTGCGCTGTGCTGTGTTTCTTCCAATATTATGCTGGTGGGTAAAATAATTAGTAAAAACAATAATTGGATGTAATTCAGCCGAGTTTCTTGTTTATTCTCCAGCTATTGCTTGAATTCCAGCAATCGAAACGGTATCAATCTTACATTTGAGTTGAGTATCTTACATTTGTGCAGCTAACCCATTAGGGTTAGTAAAATGGTAAGAAAATGTACGAAAATATGTCATACCATTTAGAAAATGTACAAAATGCAAAATCTGCCCCAAAGAGTCAGGTGTTGTATGCTTTATGTTTCTGCATGATGCATGTGTGAAAACTAGCCAGCATCTTAACACGTCTTCTAAATTTGGTCATGGGGTTTTGCCTATCGGGGGAAAAAGGAATTTTCACAATATATGATTGAACAAAATAAAAAATTTTCCCATTCCTTTTTGAAAAAGGAGCCATCATCAGCCCATTCCTTTTCCTAATATAAGAATGTTTCCTAATAGGAGGAAAAAAATTGTCTCCTTTTCCTACTTGGACAAGGTGTTATGAGTAGGCTATAAAATCATGCCAAGTCTCTCTCAAATCACTCAACTCTTCAACTTCCAAAGCCAGAAAAGAAAAACTCTCCTAAATTTTCAACTTAAAGACTTAGTTAATATTACAAAGACCAAAACAATGGCCTCCGACGAGATGAAGAAGATAACCCTAAAGAGCGACGACAACCAGACCTTTGAGGTGGAGGTGGCTGTGGCCATGCAGTCGCAAACCATCAAGCACATGGTGGAGGACGACTGTGCCAACGACGCGATACCTCTGTCAAATGTGACCAGCAGCGCCCTAGCGAAGGTGATAGAGTACTGCAAGAAGCACCATGAAGAGGATGCCGATGTCAAGAACAAAGAGAGTCTCAAGAGCTGGGACGCTGAGTTCGTGAAAATGGACCTGAGCAAGCTGTTTGACCTAATCTTGGCTGCAAACTATCTAGACATCAAGAGCCTACTGGATTTGACTTCCCAGACTGTGGCGGACATGATCAAGGACAAGACACCTGAAGAGATCCGTGTGATCTTCAACATCGAGAATGATTTTACACCTGAGGAAGAAAAGGAGATTCGTGAGGAGAACAAGTGGGCATTTGAGTGAGAGAGTTAAACAACCCTTACATACCTATTATTATTAGATAATTGTACTTTTTGTCTAGTCTGGACTATTATTTTGCTTCTAGTTATAATTAAACAGGGTTTTTTTTAGGTGATTGCTTAGATGTAACTAAGATTTCTACAAAACCTCTTTTCTCAAATATGTCTAATGATACAAGAGTTATGTCTCTCTTTTTTCATTTTTCTCGATAAATTCTTAACATATTACATATCTTAGAAATTAATCATATAATAATTAACTTTTTTTCTTTTTTTGGGTGCCAAAATTTGAGAAATTTAATTCATAGACGTAAATCAAGGTTTGCATCCTCAGCTAGTACATTAAACCGCCAATGTGGCCAAATCACATTCCAAACATGGGAACCTCCAAACCGCCAATGTTATATGCAGTCCTACTTTGTTCCCTCTACGAGATGTAAACGAAAACTTCACCTGCTCTTAACTGTTCATCACAAACCATTCCAACCACAAGTGTCCCATCACTTCACAAATACCTTCACACGCTGTTCTATCTAATTTCTTATAACCTATTATAATTTACAAGCACATAAAGCATCATTTACGAGGAAAAAATAGCTAGAATAATTATAAAAAAAACTTAATCTTGTATTCGAACTTTTGTAGCCTTGCATGGATCATCTCATGCTGCATGTAATAAAACATTTATTGAATAAATAGCTTTTTGAGAGGAAACAAAATTTAAGGTATTTACTGGTTTTGATATTTATTCCTAATGAGTTCATAATTTGAGAAACTGAGAGGGTCATTTCAACTCAATAATATTTACAAACGTATAATGATGGAAAAATCGATGGTTATATAATATATTACCTCGTTCATTGTCAGTTTCTATATCATGCTCTATTATCATCAAATTACAGAGGAACTTTTAGGAAGTGATAAGTTCTGATGGAATTAATGCAAAAATGCTTCTTCAATTATGCCCCTCTTTCTCTATTATCTTATTGTTACAATAATTAAAATTCAATAAGGTAAGGGTATGTTAGCTCAAGTAGTTAAGAGCAGTCATCCTGCATAATATTATTTTAAATGAAAATGCGGGCTGCAATTTTTTAGCTCAACTAGTCTTGCAAACTCTTGATATTTTCCTGATGATAATTAAGATGACAAACTGTTGTGAAGACTTCCAATAGTAAAGAATTTCTTCAGTTTATGTCTACCTTTTCTTCTTCTAAACCCAGCTGATATATCCGTTGACTGTTTAAATTTCCAAATTTCTAAATTTCTTAGTATGTCGGTTATATATGATGAACTTGCTATTTTGCACTGTTTTAGTCACTTGATGGGACAATCTGACCATGTTTCTCTTTATTGTTACTATAACAAATGATGACCTTCTGTTTTGCAGATTTGGCAGAGATTGCAAAGTTTTTGGGTATTACTACTATTATAGACGCAGAAGCTATCCAAGTTAGTTGTGGATTTATGTTGATTTAGGAGTATTTATGCTGGCTGATATGGGTGAAAAATGGTTTTTCTCTAGTTTAGCTGTACAAATTAAGTGCATTTTTACTTATCACATTTGAATTTATTGTTTATTGGTTTTCAATTAACCTTTCGTATCTGTTGGGCAACTAATTTTTTAGGATATGATAGTATCATGAGTTGATCTAGTAAATTTTGGTAACTGGTACTCTTTTCTTAAAGGATGCCAAGCTATTTAAAATTGCTGTATTATCTGAATCCTTTTGGTTATATGATAAAGTTTAATCTTATCCACTTGTTGGAGCTTCCTTTACATCCAAAAATTCTAGATTAGTCCCCCAGATACGATCAGAGTAGTCAAATATGATTCTCCCTTGATGTACCTCCATGGAAATAGTCAATTTGAAACAAAGTTGTACTGGCAGATCATCAAAAACTTTTTATGCAATAGAAGGTAGACTAAACAGAATATAATCAAAGATGACGTAAAGATTTGTTTGCAAGATGCACATTATGCATCTAGTTGGCACTCTAGACAAGATTAACATATTTAGGAATAAAAATGTTTTATTGGACCACATGCATTCTTCTGCACTCGACGTGAAATCTAGCAACTCTTTATTCTGTGAGTTTCCAACACTCTTACTGAATGTGATACCTTTTTGTTGCAGGGACGAGGAAGCTATGAAGATCTCGTCTAATTGTAGATCTTGTGGAGGTGAGCATTTATGCTGATAATCAAGAATGGAGGTTAAGGATGATACTAAGTATTGCATTTGTGTTGGGAATTTTTTATTTTTTAATAAAGGAACTCCTAGCACTTCTATCATTTCAAATTTCATTCTATATTATGCACGTGATTTGTTTTCTTATTTCAAACACCCATGTTGGCCTGAGATCTGGTATGAACTGTGATTTCTGCAGTATCAATGAGCAGGGAGCAAGGGACATACAACTAATTGATTCCATTGCTGAGAGACAAGCTCAAATATTCACCGAGGAGTGCAAATTTTTCCCTGCTGATATATAAATTCAGTCCATAAAACATTGGACTCCATATATCCATTGTAAGAATATCTATTTCCCAGTTCAATTTCCGTTCCTCCCCTGTAGTAAAAGAACAATTGCTTCATTGAGAGTTTATTATTCCACTAAAAAGAGACCTCATAGATGCAGTGTAAGAGTATCTATTTTCGATTTGTGTTTCAACTCTGCTGAAGTAAAAAGAATAATTGCTTCATTGAAAGTTTATTGTCAAACCTTTTATCCTTTTGGAAAAAAAAACCACCTCTGATAAAATCGAATCCCAATCAGTTTAGATAAAATGCTTAGACGGGTTGATTGCATAAGTTATGTTTGAACTACTAATTTCATTCGATACAATAACATTCTGTACGTTTAATCAAAGGTCACTTGCAGGCCTGATGTTTCTGAATTGGGAAAAAAACTTTCTGAACAATCAAAGATACTCTTAAGTCTTCAACAGAAGGTTGACGATTTGGCATCAAAGGTTTGTTTCTGTTCCTCAACTTAGATCTTCTTGCATTTGACAATAATTGCTTAGTTTTCTTATGATTTGTATCCTGGAACTGTTCTACTATTTGATCAGCTTCACGTAGTTCTCTTTGTGCTATATAATTATTCCAGCTATTCATATGATTATTCAAAAAGTAGAAAATAATACTTGGATCTCTTCCAACTTTGAAAAGAGAAATATCATTAGCATCTCCTTTAAATCATATTTGTACTTTTATGGGCTTGTCCAATATAGACCCCTACATTTTCTATTTCCTAGACATATACCCATCACTCTATAAATCTATGTGTAAAACCCAATTTCAAATTTAAATGACCAGTATGATATAAGAGGTCGTAGTATTTCTATGTTTTTACATCGTTGCCACTAAACTTCATATTTTATTTATAATTTTATTTCAAGCATTTCATTAACTGCCATAATTGTAATTAATATACTCCCTATTAATAGCATATCAATCACCCCATTTCTTTTAGTTGTCATTCCCTCTCACATCTCGCCCACTAAAATTGCAAACAAAAAAAAACTGTAAATTACATATCCAATAATGTACCTATGAAAAATATAATATAAATATATAAATATAAAATATAGGTATATTATTTACCAAAAAAAAAAACAAAGTCAGTTACTTTGTAATTGCGTATATTTTTCATAATTAAAAATAGGTGCACCATAATTTATATAAAATATAGGTACATTATTTACCCACAGGTAAATTATTTTACAATATACCTGTAAATGTGTATAGGTACATTATTTGGAGAGGAAAAATAGGTACATTATTAGAGGAAAAAATAGGTACGTTATTTGGAGAGAGAAAATAGGTTCATTTAAAAAAATTGCTTTTAATAAAACAAATAATAGGTACTTTATTCAGAGAAAAAAGGCTATATTATTTATAGAAAAAAATAGGTACATTAATTAGATAAATAATAGGTACTTTATTCGTAGTAGGTATATTATTCAAATGGTAGGTACATTGGATGACATATAATACCTAAATCCTAATTGTAAGTACATTAAAATTAATGTAGGTATATTGGATGTCGTATAATGTAGGTATATTGGAATAGATAATTATGTACACTTTTCATACTAGGTAAATTATATTTTTCATGAAACAAACAAGTAATAGGTACATTATTTTTTCAACATAATCAGTATGTACAGTTTTATTCATAAACAATTATAAAGTGGATTATTAGTCATGTATAATTCATAAAAAGAAAATAACATAAACATTTTATTAAACAAACCGATTACCCAAATTTGAATTTATTGTTAAATTTTTTTAAATGTTTCAAAATTAATTCTTACATCCATTACAACCATTTGGAGATCTTTCCAAATTCAACATCTGTCATTATATACAATCCAATTAAAAACTATTTCCATATTGATTCATACATTAATATACAAAATGCAATAATGGCTTAGTTGGGGGTATTTTTGGAATCCGAAAAGTACAATAAATCAGATTTTATGCTTAATTAGGTAACTTGCTGAGTTAAATCCTAGTCATGGGTTTTTATTTATACAAATTGGGTATTATTTATAGGAACAAAAAGTGAAGGGTTTTAGGTACGGCAAATTGAATTTGAAGGGTGTAAGCCAAATTTACTATACTTTTATTATTAAGGTTTCCAAGTTCCGTCATTTACAAATTCTATAAAAAATTAAACTCCCTTGTCCAAACACACTGTAAAGAAATTTCAACGCCAAAATTAGTAAAATTTCCAAGAGAATTATCTGCATTTCTTATAGACTTGCAAAGTTTCAAATCATACAAAGAAATTGAATTAAAAAAAGTCTTAAGAAACACCCTTCATTGTCTCATTCAATTATCATAATAACATTGTGTTTATTGTGTATTAATAACATTTTGTTTGGTTTAGTGTTAGAGTTAGAAATGGCAGCGAGACAAATGGAAGAGATACAGAGGAAGCTGGTGATGCTGAATTGATCGAGAGCCAATGTGCCTGCTCAGTCTCTCCTCTTTGCCGGCATGGAACACTATGCTCTTCTCGAATGGCTGTTCTTCCAGTACACGACATGCCGTTTACTTCTTCTTTGACTTTTCTGATTCTCCCTCCATGCCCCATTTTTGACTGCCCTGGTTCTTGGTGTAATTGCAGCTTGTTGGGGGACAAGTCACCCTTTTCCCAACAGAGTCTTCAAGGGGACGCCATGGATCGTGACGAAGAGACCGCTTGCATCCAATGTAGGGCTTCTTTTCTAGAATTTTGAATTGGGTCTTGCTTAAGTTGTTCACAATGTGATGAAAATTAACCCGGGTGTGTTTAGATCATCAAATGTAGGCTATATACATGGTGGAAAACATGAGATTCTCCCCCTGCTGTGTTCTTTTTGTTTTGTTTTTCACACTGCAAGATTTGATTTTTGAATTCCATGAAATGGTGTGGATTTGGGTGGATGTGGTTGGGGTGTGGCTCAGAGATGAGGATCGAGGATAGTTGGGGCGATCGGGGAGGGTACGGAACGCTTAGGGAGACAACCAAGGAAGGCAGGAGGAAGAGACGTATATTAATAACCTCATGACCCCTATAATTCAAATGGTATTTGTACAAAATTCTGAAACATAATGCTTCTGTCTAAAAGATTCACTCAGACCTTGAAAACCGGGAAAAAAAAAGGTGGGAGCAAAAAAAAATCAAAAATCACACAAGAAGTGCAAAAAAATTTGGACCATTTCTCGATTTATGCGTGTCATCCTTGCGCAGGGGCCATGCTAATCTTCTCTGTATCGTTCCAATTTTATCGGATGTCCCCGAAGGGACGAGCTTTGTTGTTAAACGACCATATATAAAGCTTTGATGCATAGAAGGTTTTTGCAATGTGGGACTCTGTGCTATCTTTTTAATAGCGAAGCTGCTTCCCCACCTTTTGTTATCGGATCCCTAGCCCAATCTCCCAACACACGGTCACGTTCTTTAATTATTGTGCCTTTCTTTGTGGATTGAATTATAACCCCACTTAATTGATTCATGAGTAAAAAGGTTCACAATTTTTCATTCCAAACATCTTAAGATTTCTTGATTAACATTGATCTGAGATTTGGAGAATTTTTTTCAAGGTATTGTACAGATGTAGTCCCAAGTAATCTGTCAGTACTTGAGGCATCATATTCGTGATCATCGTGATCATAACACGGTTTCGAAGTATAGGATATTATGTAAAACACGGGTTGTAGATGATAAAAAATCATACAGAAAATGTGTAAAAGCTCCGCAAGTTAATGATTTTAATGTCAAAACCAGTTGCAATATCAGCTACTGAACTGATCTATAATCTTCTGCAACTAGGGAAACAAACGATAGTTGATTCTTCGCAATGTACGAAAAGTTTCATAGACTTCCTAGATTGCTGCTGCTGCATTTGTTTTCCTCCTCCTTTCCTGTTTAAAAAACTGGCATCTTAACATGGTGACATACCATTGCCAAGGCCATACATACTCTCATTAATCAAGACGATGAATATGAAAGATGAAAACTAGATAGCGGAGAATATGTATGTTGGTTTTATTGAACTAAAAGAAACAAAGTTGAATGGAGCCTATCAACACTTCGAACCAAGCAAAACTGTTATTGAATTGCATTGCATATAAACCCAGATGCTATCTTGCCTTGTGATCATTTGGGAAAGTTTGAACTTGAACAATTTTATAAGGGCCGTAGTAACAGAGTCATTTTATCAAACAGCCGGTAGGCGAGCTTTTGACATCGAAAAAATAGAATGAAGACTATCATCCGCTGAACATCAAACACCTTCAAGACAACAGGAAAATCACGCGCAAAAAAGGCCAAAAAAATTTGGACCATTTCTCGATTTATGCGTGTCATCCTTGCGCAGGGGCCATGCTAATCTTCTCTGTATCGTTCCAATTTTATCGGATGTCCCCGAAGGGACGAGCTTTGTTGTTAAACGACCATATATAAAGCTTTCATGCATAGAGAGGTTTTCGAATGTGGGATTCACGTGTGACGTATCCCATGTCTAACAAGGTCTAACGTGCTTTATTACTTGGGCCTTTCTTTGCTGATTTAATCCAAAAACTAAAAGCCCAGAAACAACCCCATTTGCCGTTAATAGAGCAGTTAAGCCACCAAAATAATTTTCGTTCCAAATATTCAATAAACAAGTTCCACAGGAATATATATATATATACAGAGAGCTTCTATTGAGAGATCCCTCAAATAAGCTTATTTGAGGGACACCTCTTGTAAGCCCCACTCTGGATTGTATTTCACTAATCCAAACCGTCTATTTTGTAGATACTCATTCAAAGATCATCTCTACAAAAAGTTACTTGAACCCTGAACCCTAAACCCTAAACCCTGAACCCTATATATATATACAGAGAGCTTCCATTGAGGGATCCCTCAAATAAGCTTATTTGAGGGACACCCTTGTAGGCCCCACTCTAGATTGTATTTCACTAATCCAAACCGTCTATTTTGTAGATACTCATTCAAAGATCATCTCTACAAAAAATCACTTGAATCCGATATCATTTGACCATTCAATTGATTTATTGAAATTTTAGTATTTTCTTGAAGCACCGTATTCATTGATTTTGTAGGACACAATTGGATTTCGAAATGGTTTCTGATTTGTCTAATTTTTTGTAAAGATGATCTATGAATGAAGACCTAAAAAATAGATGATTTGGATCATTGAAAAAAAATTTGTAGGGTACCCTAAAGGGCGTCCCTCAAATAAAATTATTTGAGGGATCCCTTAATAGAAGGGGACTGTATATATATATATATATATATATATATATATATTCTTGAAACACAGTTTGAGAGGAGGACAAAAACTTCAGTTTCGGGGTTTTCAACAATCAAAGACCATTTGTGATGAAAACTCTATAAAATCATGAATTTAGGATCAAAATAATTTATATATAAGTCCGCATGTGAGGGTTATATGACTCTCAGTTGTCATGGTTCTCCAATGTTTGTTCGTTTATTAATTTAACCAATTACATGGATGAAATCCATAGGAACATATATCAAGATAATTACACTGTTACCCTTGAATAAGATAGTTTATTAAACTTCCATGTTTAGATTAAATTTCAATTTTTGTCCCTTGTTGGAAACTTGGGTACATTTAATGTACGTTCATATGTACATTGCATGTACATGTATGTACCTTCGTGTATAATCATAATAATGTACCAATTTTTTGGGGCGATCGGGGAGGGTACGCGTAGGGAGACAACCAAGGAGGGCAGGAGGGAGAGACGTATATTAATAACCTCATAACCCCTATACTTCAAAAGGTATTTGTACAAAATTCTGAAACATAATGCTTCAGTCTAAAAGTCTCTACATGTATTGTTCACAAAATTATGTCCACGTTAGAAGCCCATTTTAGAAATAAGAAAATGGGTGAGACAAGAATCCCCACGACCGCCCAACCAACAGGAATCTGCAACAATAAGCGGTTCAGACACTGAATCCTGTTTCACAACACCAATTAGAGCACACAAAATGAAAACTAAAAAATAATATTGAAATAATTCTCAAACGGGCCCTAAAAGATTGGATGCTAAGGAAAACATGAATTTCTCAACTGAACCATGTTAAACCTAAACCATCTAGGCTTATGGGAAGAACCCAAACAACTAAACCATCTACCGGTGTTTGCCTTAAACGACGACGTAGGAAGGTCTGCCATCTTTCAGTCTCTTTCGGTTTTATTCAGTCTTCACCGTCACTAGTTAGTCCTCAAAAATAACTCGACGCTTCTATTTTATCACCCAAAAAAGAAAAAACATATTGTGGAAAATTTAGCTAATTCAATTGGTCGTGTTAATATCTTGAAAAAGCAAATTCATTTTCTCCTTTTCATTTCATAAAAAGAGTAATGTTACATTTACCACATTTTTATCCCATATTTCTATGCTAAATGATATGGCATGTCCATGTCATATGCCACATCAATTAAATCAATGAAGTGTATTTTAATAAAGAAAGTTTAATTAATAGTTTTTTTAAAGTGTTAATAAATCATAAAAGAAAAGAGAATATTAAATAATTTTAATTGATATGGATGTCCACCTCAGCTGCCACATAAAGTGGTATGGAAATATGATATACAAATGTGGTAAGAGTATGATTATTCTTCTTTTAAAATAAAAACGAGATATGGGCTGCTTTCGGCTGGAAGAGATAAAGAAAATCTCTTCTTCTACAACCTTTACTGATTTATAATAACATACTATTTCTATTGCATGCTGTCATAAACCTCCCCTATATTTTAAACATTATAGTTAATCTCTCTAATTTAAACATGATGCTCATACAAATTCCTTTCATCTTTTTGTTTTGTACATGCACAAAATTAATTTACCAACACAAAACTCAAAGCTTAAAGAAAACAAATTGCATTTCTCCAATGAACAACTATTTATTTTTTACTGGGTCTTGCAGCTCTGAACATTTAAGAGCATTTACGCTAATAGCTGAATCCCGAATTGGAATTTCCTATTCCCAAATAAAAATTGGGACCAGTTTATTATTTAATAAATAATTGAGCATAATCGAGTAAGAATTGCGATGAAGTTGGCATGACTTCTAGCTAGACATTCAAGAAGAGTGGGAAAATGAGCTCTCTTTTATTTTCTATTTCTTACCTTTAAATGTGAAAATCATCAAACCCACAAAAGAAACAAGAATCAAGAAAAACAACTCAAAGGAAAAATATTGCATCTATCACTATTTTCTTTATGTCACTGTCAATCAATGACATACTCGTGACTTAGAAAAACTAGACAAGATTTCATTTGGTTTACGGAATGAATTTGAGGGGAAATTACTTCCCATGTCATTTATCAAGGAATGAGAAATTGAAGATTCTTTTTCCATGTTAGATAATGCTTGGAAAGTAACCGGGACATATCATTTTATTTACTTTTTAATGTTTGTTTTGAGTAGGAATGAAAAATAAATTTTGTATAATTTTTCAATTATACATATATTATATTAAATTAAATAGAATGTTTTTAATGATATATTGTAATTTTAAATTCTTAATGGGGACAAAATGGTCATGAAAAACATGCAATTAATTTTGGCCCATTTTTCCATAGTTTTCCATGGAAAGGGAAAACGAGGAGGATTACATTTTCCTCTTATTTCCCATATTTTAGGCAACTATTTCTCTGTCTGAACTTACCAAACATGGGAAAGCAATTGATTTTCTATCTTAGAGCCTCCTTTCCCATGAACCAAATGCAACTGAAGCAATATTGACGGTCGCCAAACAATTTATTGACTAGACTTATTTATTTTTCATTCATTTATTGAGCTACTTATTAAAATAAAAATTAAAAAACCAAAAACCGAGATTGAAAGCCATGTCAACTATTATCTCTCCAAACAAATAGAAAAGGATGGGACACAAAGAAGAAATTTACAGGGTGGTGTAGTGTGGGAGTGTAGGGCAACGGATGGTATAAAACAAAAACAAAAACAAATATTGAGGGAGAAGGAAAGAGCCAAACATGAGAAAATGGAGAGCTAATGAGAGAGAAATGGGAAGGGCCGTCGGGTAGTATGGAAATGAATGGGTAGGAAGTGAGGCCTTGGTGGTATGGTCACTCTCCTACAATGGAGTTTTACAGAATAAAATGGTACAACTTGCATGAGGCTTGAATGATGAGATAATGCTGTCGCTTTGTCTCAAAAAGTGATTGTATGAGATTAAGCTCTACTTTCAACAGAAGTGCTCGACCGAGGACGAAATTTTGAGGGACTCTGAGAGCCAAACACATCTCACCCATTGGATTAATCCAACGGTGTTTATATAGTAGCTTTAAAAGTCCAACAAAACCCATTTTGCTTCCCTCTTCCTTTTTATCTCCTGTTTCAGAACCATTTTAGTTAATCCAATGGATGACGTGTTTGGCACTCATAGTCCCTCAAAATTTGGTCCTCAGGTGAGCACTTCTGCTACTTTTCAAAGCTGGAATAGGATGCTTTTCAAAGCTGGCATTGATTGTGGAAATATCAGAATAATTATGGGACACGGTAGGGCGAGTGAAACGAAGTAAGGCAAATATTCATATATACTCATATTTGCTCATATTCTATTCAATATGGAGGTATTTATACAAGTATAAAGATGTGTTAACCCTAAATAAAATATAAAATATATCTAGAATACAATAGGAAATAAATCTCTATTACAATAGGACTAAATAATAATTGGTAAGTAACTAAAATTCTAATTAAATGACACTACAAAACAGAAGCCCTTTTGCGAGGGCATTTTGTCGTTGCAAAAGGCCTTTTGCCGTCGCAAATATCTTTTTTCGACGGCAAAAGTCCGTCGGCAGTCGTCGCTAAAAGCTCGGTTGCAAATACTTCATTTCCGACCATTCCGTCGGAAATAATGTATTTCCGACGCCCATGCTTCGTAGCTATTGCTTAAATTTCTATCGAAATGGATTTTTAAAACGACCCTACATATTTATTTCCGACCGTACATGTGGTCGTAATTACTTATTTGATTGTCGGAAATAGTTCTTTTATCGTGATTTCTTGTTTTTGTGAATTCATATTTTCAACCAATGAGTGTCGTCAGAAATACTTTTTCCGACAATGATATATTATTTGTGAGGGCTAGATTTCGTCGCAATTATCATTACCGACCAAAAGAGTTTGTGGAAAATATATAATAGCTCGTCGGAAAAGAGTATAAAGATATATTTTCGATGGGCAAGTTATGTCGGAAATATATATTTCCAACCATATTTATTCGTCGCAAAGTTTGTCGCAAATAGATTAATCCTATCAGAAAATATTTTCGACGAACAAGTGGTTGGAAATATAATTGTTTCAACCCGATTATGTCGTGGGGAATTTTGTCGGAAATAGGCAATTATTGTCGGAAACTATTTCCGATGATAAAGTGTTTGTTGGAAATATGCATTATCGAGAGGGAAATGCGGTCGAAAAATGTAATTATTTTATAAAAAAAATTAATAAAAAGAAATTTGAATTATAATATTTGCTAGAAATAGTTTTCTAATCATCCGTATTTAATTGGTAATAATAATAAAAAAAATCATACGACACCATACTGTACCAAAAATTTATGCATTCAATTAAAATTATTCTAAATAGTTAAAACATAAACAATCCCCATCATCCTTAAAACATATATGCAATCCGCAAATATATCAAAACTTTGAAATTCAAAATACATATTGTAGCAAAATACAATTGATGTTGCACTACTCGTCTTCGAGGTGAGCATCTGAACAACTTTCTACATTGTCCTGTCGAATAAAAGATAATAATTAATAAGACATAAATCATTTGAGAATAAAAATAACAAATACAATATTTAACAGTGAGCAAAATATTGAAATGAGAAAGAAAAGAGTTCACCATTAAAGCAGATTGTCTTGAGCGTGCATAAGTATTTGAGTTGTTTTCCCTCATACTTTGAACTAGATCTTTCAATTCATACAGCACACTTTTCAAGTCCTTCACTTCCTCCTTTAATTTCTCATGCTCTTCTTCACGTTCTAAGCATATACGTTTATTACAACCTTGGTCATCTGAGGGATACACATCTTTTGTACTATAGCCACCACCTAAGCCAAGGATACGACCGTGACTTGGCCCACCAATAACCTCCTTGTATATATCCCAATCATCTACTTCATTCTCGTCTTCCGTTGCAGCAACCTTTTTATTCTCCATTTTTTCCTTCAATGAAATAGTTGAAATATAAACATGGATATAAAAAAAATGTCATGTGAATAAAAAATTTTAAAAAGAAAAAGAAAAAGAGAAACAAAGTAGGGGCAACGTACAAAAAGTTCTTTAGCCTTTTCACTTGGCCAACTTTCTTCTCCTCCATTCTTAGGCTTACTTACATGGAACTTTTTGAAACAATCAATTGGACTCGGTTCAATTCCAGTTCGATCAAGCTATTAAGATTTAAACAATGAAGTTTGTTAGGACCAAATTTGGAAATAACCACAAAAGGAACAGTCAACAAAAAGCAACAACCAAATGGATATTTTTACCTCATCTTTTCTGTACTTTTCCATTGGAACAGAACCTGTGGTATGCACAACTGTGGATTTCGCCCTATTAGACTTGTTTCTTTTACTTTTATCCTACATGAAAAAAGTAAATCATAACCTAATATCAACTTAGTGAACACATATAAGGCATCTATAAATAAAACAAAGCATACACTAGTCAGTCATAACAATATTATTTTAAATTGAGTTTTTACCTGCCATGTAGGCTGCAACCAATGATCAACCAGTTTAGACCAAACATCTTGAGATATTCCTAATGGGCAATGAGTGTATCTATCACCAGTAGTCTTGTATTTCTTAAAAACGCTATTTCTCAATGCGGACATCCAATCGGAATATCGCAATTTAATATGTTGTTCGAATGCCTCCCTCATCTCTTCTTCTGAGCATGTGTGTGTATATCCTGTTGTGTTAAAGCGATCATACAGTAAATCCATTTGAGTTGATGGAAATGTTTTAAATGTTGGCTATGCTCCATCGATAGCCTGATAAAAAAGCACTCCTATAGTTCGCACAGCTCCAGTGGTTATAATCCTGAAAAATTTAAACCAAATTTAAATAAATAAAAATAAATAAATCTACACGAGAAATGACTAACTTTGTAGGCTTATACATTACCTTCCTCTACGTATTACAATTGGAGTGCCATTTCCATCTTTACCTTTAGCCTTCCCTCTACCTTTTTTTATTCCAACAGTTGAACCTAATAAGAAAAAATATATATATATTTGAAGTACAAGGTACAAAAAAAACTAGCTATAGGATCATATATATATATATAAATATTATCATGTGAAGGTTCAGTTTAAACCTCATATATATATAAATAAAAAATTACCTTCTTCATTTGATGGTTCGATTTCAAGGGGCATGTCTTCCATTTCATTATCATGTGATGGCTCAATGGGGTCATCATGTTGGTCTAAGGAAGGTCTAGATGACTGAGGATGTGTAATGTTGGATGCTTTATTCTGATTCTTTCTCTTTCTTGCCCTAGCTACAATTTATAATAGAGCAAAAAATTGAAAATTAATTGAGAACTAATCATATAATTGAAATATATATATATATATACACCAAAGAAAATTCAAAATTCAAAATAAATCATACATGTTTCTTGCATTTCGTTATCATGTGATGACTCATTGGAAATATGACGATCTAAGGAGAGTCTAGATGACTGAGGATGTGCAGTGCCTGATGCTCTATCTTGACTCTTTCCATTTCTTGCCACGGCTAACATTTGTAAGAGAAATATAAACACAAAACATAATTGAAAAATTAAAAACATATAATAGAAATACAACTATAAAAAATAATAGAAACAAGAATTTAATCGATAATACGACACAAATAACTCATACATGTTTGATTTGTCTCTTGCATTTCACGATCATGTGATGCTCTATTATTGCTCTTTTTCTTTTTTGCCATGGCTGCCATTTATAATCACAAAAGAACCCATGTCATAATTTAAAAAAAACATAAATCAGAAATAATACTTAAAAAAAATTCATCCAAAAAGGAAAAACTAGGTAGAGAAAACAATTTGCTGAGAGAGAGAGAGAGAGAGAGAGAGAGAGAGAGAGAGAGAGAGAGAGAGGTAGAGGTCTTGCTTCAATTCGCATGAAAATATTATTGGATTAATCTACATGTATCATGTTGACTGTCAACCAACCAGCATGGGATTGAAGACACGGATGCAATTTTACAGTAGATATAGATAGATACATGGATATTTCCAATTCAAAGTCCTAATTGGCCTTTGCTTCTTGCCGTTCTATTATTGCTTGCTTGTTTTCTCCAAAAACTGCAAGTTGCAGTTCAAACTAGATGGGTATGCTAAAGGAAATTACCTGTACGGCTCAATGGCTTCCTTGATATTGCTGAGGAGAAGAGGGTTTAGGGAGAAGACGTATGAAGAAGACGTATGGAAGATTTTGTTTTTCTCTTTTGTGGCTGCTGTTGAAAACTGATAACTGTTAGGGTTAGCAAAAAACCTAAATTAAAAAAGAGGCTTGAGCGGCAAACAAATAATTAATTTGGGCTTTCCCCCACTTTTTTTGGGCAAACGGGAGTTAATTGCTGATTTGTTTATATTTTGTTTCTTTAATTAATTAATTAAAGAAAATAAAACAAAGGGCTTTGAAACTTGATCACATTTGAGATTAGTATTTGTCACATATACGGTTTCTGTAACAAATCTATATTATTTGTACTTAAATAATTGAATTCCTTAAATTATTTGAGATTGATAAAGACATTTGTATTTTTTTAGTGTTGATCATGTTATCTATACCCGGCTGTACGTTTCAACTCCATTATGTTACATATTTAATGATAAAACAAAAGGAAGGATTAAGCTAAAATTGATGGTCTTATAGTACGAAAGAGTCCGTTTTAAACTTGATCAAGTTTAAATATGTTGATCAATCGGAAGAACATGTGATCAAGAGTATTTGAAAATCTAAAAAAACCATTGATGTGTTGAATATGATAATTCGAATCCAAATTCGATATGGTATATTGCATTTTAGGCCAATGTAATCCAAATCCAATTTGTTTACGATCCAAATTCGAATTAGGCCAATTGAATCCAAATTCGAATTAGGCCAATTGAATCCAAATTCATGAAATCAATAGTATTGAAATAGACAAATCTATATTATTTGTACTTAAATAATTGAATTCCTTAAATTATTTGAGATTGATAAAGACATCTATATTTTTTAGTGTTGATCATATTATCTATACCCGACTGTACGTTTCAACTCCATTATGTTACATATTCAATGATAAAACAAAAGGTAGGATCAAGCTAAAATTGATGGTCTTATAGTACGAAAGAGTTTTATTTCAAAATTCGAATACAATCCAAATTCGTTTACATTAGTAATTTCACTTAATCCAAATTAGGCCAATGTAATCCAAATTAAATTCATTTACATTAGTAATTTCACTTAATTCTTTCGATATGATGATGAGGGAAATCAAACTTTTTTATGTTATTTGATAATTTGTTATCTTTATCAATCGGAAGAACATGTGATCAAGAGTATTTGAAAATCTGAAAAAACCATTGATGTGTTAAATATGATAATTCGAATCCAAATTCGATATGGTATTGCATTTTAGGCCAAATTCAATAGTCTTGTTTCCCATATCACCATGTAAAGGAATTCAATTATTTTTCTTGGATTTGGTGACCTCCCCTGAAAGTTTGAAAATGCACGAATTTGCTTCACCCGTTCAAACTAGGTAGAGAAAACAACACAAAATTCTAACTCTGGATTGAGGAAACCCAATCATGCTTTATCATCAGCCCACACACGAGTTATTGTCTTTCAAAATTTATTCCATATTTAGTCAGCACCTAAAAAAACAAAAAATACAAAAAATACAAAAAAAATACAAAAAAAAAAAGAAAAGAAAAAGTGGAGCCATGGGGTGGGGAGAACACGCCCAAAACTTACCCATATTAGTTTTAGCTTTTACCCTAACTTCAACAGCAGTAAAAACAGTAACCGTGTGTTTGGCAAAAGGAAATAAAGACGGGATTTGCAAATCTCATAATTGGTGGAATTCTGCAAATCTCAAGAGCAGGGGAAATTTTTTTTGTTGCGCGCTAAGAAATACACCTTATATCAGTTTTCTATCAAGAGTGGGAGAAGAAGGCAGGCCATCCAAGTTTCGCAGGTGAGCTTCATTCTAGTTGCAATTTTTTTAATTTTTTTTGTTGATATTATTTATGGGTATTCAATTTAATGGGTTTGATCTATCTATCTTTACTTTCTTTTTGTTATATGATTCTTTATCTAATGGGTTTGGCTGGGCTCTGTTTGTATTCTACTTTCTGTTTGTATTCTACTCTCTGCACAGTGATTCTTTATCTCTACATTCTGTTTTGTTAGTGGTTTCATTTTGAAACTAGATTTCGACCCAAAAAACAGAAGTTAATCATCTTTTTTAATCTGATAGAGTGTGTTTGGTTTTCAGATTTTGCCATCTATCATCTTTCAATCTAAGACTTCGTTTTGCTCCAATAAAGGTATAGTCTCAACCTATCCTTGTTTTTTAATCTGTGTTGTTCCAATAAAGAATAGATTATATGTTGTGAAATTATTGTTTTCTGCACTTTCTGGCTACAGATTTTTACTCTTTATTTATGAATTGGCTTGTTGGCCACCAAAGAAGAAATAAAAAATTTGTCCATCATCTGACTGGTTTTGCCTCTGTGTTCTTTGCTGCTGTGTATTTCAATGAAGAAGTATTATATGAGCATAAAAGTATTAATGTTTTTTAATTAATGGGGAAGATGATTTGAAATTAGGACATCTTCTATAACATTAGGAAGAGAAATGTGTATGACTAGATCAAGAACACATGGTCCTGTTTGTTTTCTGTTTTCCTTCCTTTTATTGTTCTAGATGTGTACACAAATGACTAAGGGCAACTAACAAAAGGACACCCAGTTTACTGGTTTGCAGTCAAAGAAAACCAAATTTAACTCAGAAATCATTTGCCTTCATATTCTAGTATGTTTTGGGTGATTTTTAACTTTTTACAGGACATCTTCTATAACATTAGGAAGAGAAATATGTATGACTAGATCAAGAACACATGGTCCTGTTTGTTTTCTGTTTTCCTTCCTTTTATTGTTCTAGATGTGTACACAAATGACTAAGGGCAACTAACAAAAGGACACCCTTTCTGGTTTGCAGTCAAAGAAAACCAAATTTAACTCAGAAATCATTTGCCTTCATATTCTAGTATGTTTTGGGTGGTTTTTAACTTTTTACAGGACATCTTCTATAACATTAGGAAGAGAAATATGTATGACTAGATCAAGAACACATGGTCCTGTTTGTTTTCTGTTTTCCTTCCTTTTCATGTTCTAGATGTGTACACAAATGACTAAGGGCAACTAACAAAAGGACACCCAATTTACTGGTTTGCAGTCAAAGAAAACCAAATTTAACTCAGAAATCATTTGCCTTCATATTCTAGTATGTTTTGGGTGGTTTTTAACTTTTTACAGGACATCTTCTATAACATTAGGAAGAGAAATATGTATGACTAGATCAAGAACACATGGTCCTGTTTGTTTTCTGTTTTCCTTCCTTTTATTGTTCTAGATGTGTACACAAATGACTAAGGGCAACTAACAAAAGGACACCCATTTACTGGTTTGCAGTCAAAGAAAACCAAATTTAACTCAGAAATCATTTGCCTTCATATTCTAGTATGTTTTGGGTGGTTTTTAACTTTTTACAGGACATCTTCTATAACATTAGGAAGAGAAATATGTATGACTAGATCAAGAACACATGGTCCTGTTTGTTTTCTGTTTTCCTTCCTTTTCATGTTCTAGATGTGTACACAAATGACTAAGGGCAACTAACAAAAGGACACCCAATTTACTGGTTTGCAGTCAAAGAAAACCAAATTTAACTCAGAAATCATTTGCCTTCATATTCTAGTATGTTTTGGGTGGTTTTTAACTTTTTACAGGACATCTTCTATAACATTAGGAAGAGAAATATGTATGACTAGATCAAGAACACATGGTCCTGTTTGTTTTCTGTTTTCCTTCCTTTTATTGTTCTAGATGTGTACACAAATGACTAAGGGCAACTAACAAAAGGACACCCATTTTACTGGTTTGCAGTCAAAGAAAACCAAATTTAACTCAGAAATCATTTGCCTTCATATTCTAGTATGTTTTGGGTGGTTTTTAACTTTTTACAGGACATCTTCTATAACATTAGGAAGAGAAATATGTATGACTAGATCAAGAACACATGGTCCTGTTTGTTTTCTGTTTTCCTTCCTTTTCATGTTCTAGATGTGTACACAAATGACTAAGGGCAACTAACAAAAGGACACCCAATTTACTGGTTTGCAGTCAAAGAAAACCAAATTTAACTCAGAAATCATTTGCCTTCATATTCTAGTATGTTTTGGGTGGTTTTTAACTTTTTACAGCCATCTTCACAACCCAGAACCATTAATTAGTCCCTTGCGGCTGTGATAAGTCTATTATGAGGCCGTCCATGTGATCTGCATTTTTGCCAGGATACCATTGAATTTCCAAACTTTTTAGCTAAATATCCTACTGCTTAGTGACTTTCTGACAAGTAATATCCAACTGCATTTTCTCCATCAGTACATAGTATTGCACTGTTTTGTATCCATCCATGATATTTTGGTGGTTATAAGGTATATATGATTTTTTGGAGTACTTTAAGCATTTCTAGGTGAAACAACTATTTAACTGATAAAGCTGTTTATCATATTTGAGGACAACCTACAATAGCTCAACCCATTTCAACACACTTAGGAGACCCATTTCAAAATCCTAACTAAATAAGGACTCACCAACACTCTCCCTTAAGTTGGGCCAAAGATATTTCTCACACTCAACTTGACAAGCGAGCCACAAAACATCATACTTGAGAAGCACCAATTGTAGAGAAGGTCTTTTCATCAATCACGAGTGAAACAGGTGACAAACTAAAGCAAAGTTCGCAGTGGAAACACAAGAGCAAACTCTAAAAAATAGGGCACATAGAAGAACACAGAAACCTTGTGAGCACAGTAATAGATAAGACAGAACACAAACACCCTGTATGCACGACAGTAGGTAAGGCGAACACGAAACCCTATGACCACGACAGTAGATAAAGCGAGAATACGAAACCCGTGAGCACGGCAATAGATAAGACAGAACACAGGAACCCTGTGAGCATGTCAATAGGTATTGCAGAAACCAAACCCTAAAAAATAAGGTAAGGCAAGGTAAAGCAAAACCTTAAAGAAATAAGGTAAGGTAAGGCAAAGAAAGTCAAGAGCAAAGGCAAGGTCAACGAGCGTGACCATAACGAAAACACACTAGCAAAGGCATGAGCAACAATATTGGCATCATAACAGGCAGGAGCAACAATACTGGTACCAACAATAGCAATACAAGGCATTGGCACCAGTAAGAGCAACAAGGCAGGGACATAACATGCATCATTAATAGTAATCAACACTGTCCCTAGCAAGAGTCATAATAGGCAAGAGCAATAACATTGTCCCTAGCAAGAGACCCAATAGGTATGAGCAACTATATTGGCACCAGCAAAGGACATAGTAGTCAGTAGCAACAACAATGACAAATACTTCCATTATCGCAAAGACAACTTCTCTTCACTCCCCATCTCCCCTTGAACAGAAGGGGTTGTCGGAATCATAAGAAAAGTGGCACTTAAGAAACAGAAGTTGACTGATGCTCAGATGTAGAAGAATCAGCCATGGCAGATAGGTAGCTGAATTGCAGCGTAATAGATGAGCAGCGGTGTCACTCCCCCTCAAATCCGACAATGTATAAGAGTCGAGATTTGGAGAAAGCAACACCAAAAAATAAAGTTGCAGCACCCAAATAAATTTGCATCTATCTTCCCATCAAATCTGACACTGGTAAAGGGTCGAGATTTGGAAGAAGAGAAATTGAAATAATAGTAAAGAGACTCAAACATGCCAGTCTCGTAGCAGAAACAAATGCAAGAGGGGAAGGTGGTAGCATACGGCTGTCCCATGAAGAAAAAACTTCATATAAGGAGAATGGTAAGGGAGGAAACCCAATAAATCATGAATAGAGACAAAGACAAAGATAAGGGGCTCAAACTAAGAAGTGGAAAGGCAACTCAAGAGAGCAGCCGAAGAAGACAGAGACCAGCATAACAGTCAAAGGAAAGGCCCGGCGAGCGGTAACGAGGCTCGTGGAGGAAAGCAATGGCTCCGTGAGCAGTGACGAGGCTTATGGAGGAAAGCAACGGCTCGGTGAGCGGTGACGAGGCTCACGGAGTAAAGAGACTTGTTATGAAGTTTCAAAGATAAGAAGCTGAGACATTAAGAAAGACCATCTGGCATACAAAGATGAAAAATAATTTTTTTGTTACAATAGCAAAGAAGCATGTGAAGGCTAGGTGTGGTTAAAACACATATGAGATGATGACTATACAAGATGAAGACCCATGGTGGGTTAGGAATGAGGAGTGCCAACAACTCTCAATTTGGCAGAGGTTATCATAGGTTAGGAACCTGTCTCTGATACCATGTCAAACAAAGTAGGGCAAATATTCAGATATGCTCATATTTGCTCATATTCTTCTTCAATATGAAGGTATTTATACAAGTACAAATATGTGTTAACCCTAAATAAAATAGGAAATATATCTAAATTACAATAGGAAATAAATCTCTATTACAATAGGACTAAATAATAATTGATAAATAACTAAAATTCTAACTAAATAAGGAACCAAAATTCTAACTAAGTAAGGACTCACCAACAGGGCGGAGACTTGGTTGACTTCTGCACTTCTGCACTTCTGCTACTTCCTATATGAACGGAATTGAGACTTCTCTATTGGTAAGATTATTTTATCAATCTGAAAAAACAAAAGAAAAAAGAAAAGTTGTTACTATGGCCGAGGGTGTTGTTTCAATAGTGGTTCAAGGGCTCAAAAGCCCTATCATTTAGGAATTGAAATTCTTGGATGGAGTGGGTTATGAGATTGAGATTGGACAAACCCAGCTACAAATCATGCAAGGCTACTTGAAAGACGCAGACGCAAGACAATGACGAAATGAAGCAATACATATTTGGGTGGCAAGTGTTAGAGATGCTACTTATGATCTTGAGGATGTCATCGAAACTTTTTTCTTAAAAGTGGTTCTCAAGAGGAAACCAAATGTTTTGACAAGGTGTACTAGCATCTTCATAAAAGGAGTTAATCTTCATCAAATTGGCTCAGAAATTGAGAAAATTACAACCAAAATTTCACAGTTGAGTTCGATTTTGCCAAGTTTAAACCTACACCAAACAAAAGAGAGTGGAGGTGACACTTTTTTCAAGAGGCAACAGGAATGGAGGATAGCTTATCCTCATATTGTTGACCCTCATGTGGTTGGTTTAGCCCTTGGAATAGAGATATTGGCTACGCATTTGATCAAAGAAAAAGGCCTCCGACTTGTTTCTATTTGCGGGATGGGCGGGTTGGGTAAAACCACTCTTGCAAAACAAGTTTATCATCATGGTGATGTTAAGCGTCATTTCGATTGCTTTGCCTAGGTGTGTATCTCTCAAAATGCCAAGCACGGAAAATTTTGGAAGAAATTCTAACTAAACTCATTGCTCCTACCAATGAGCAAAGACAAGAAATTACAAAACTGGAGATTGATCAAATAGCAGAGAGGCTTTGGAATACGCAAAGAAAGAGGAAATGTTTGGTGGTGCTTGATGACATTTGGATCAGTAATGCGTGGAGCTATTTGCAAGCTAGATTTCTAATGAATGAGGAAACTAAGAGTCAAATTTAACTCACTACTCCCAACAAGAAGTCGCTTCACATGCGAACAAAATGGTTTCCTCTTCGAACCACAGTCATTGAATGATGATGAAAGCTAGGAACTATTTGAGAAGACATCAATGTTTGGAACGGAAGATACAAATATGTTCTCACACAAACCTTTTATCTCTACTTTTCTTGTTTATCAATTTAGTGTGTCAACTAACTTTTTCTTTGTCACTTTAAGAAAATTCTACTATAGAATATTCAAAACGCCTCTACATGAAGATATTAGTTTTATTATCACAACACATATATATATATATATATATATATATATTATTACAATATTTATATTCAGAAAATATGCTCAAATCAAAACTTATGCTCTAGAAATTACTTTTCTTCGATAGAAAGAACGTGTACCTAACAACAAATCTCTCACTTAATATCCAAATAAATCAGGGCCCACATAACAGACCAACACAAATCAAAGTTGTAGCCCAAAGACAAATAAGAAACTTATGGGATAATTTGTTTTGTATACTTTTTGTCAACTGAACACATGTATCTGATCTTAATATTGTTTCTCATACCATAAAATTTATGAACAAAAGAAAGAGTTAGGAACAAAGATGCTTAACATTGCAAAGGTTTGCCACTAGCCATCACAGTGCTTGCATGACTTCTAGCTAGAAAAGATACAGTTGAAGAGTGGAATGCGGTTCATAAGAATGTTTATGCATATATAAGAAGAGGCACAGACCTTGGGCTCGATTACAAAGGTGAAGGATATGAAGGGGTATCATGGTCATTGGAATTGAGTTACGATAACTTACCTTATTACTTAAAACTATGTTTTCTCTACTTAGCCCATTTTCCGGAAGATTATGAAAAACCGGTGAGTACATTGACTAAACTATGGATGGCAGAAGGTTTTATATCATTGACATCAGTGGAAGTAATAAAAGCTGTATCATATATGTGCTTAAGTGAGTTAGTGGGGAGGTGCATGGTTCAAGTTGGAAAACATGGTTTGAGTAAGAAGATTAAGACTTGTCATCTTCACGATCTTATGCGAGACTTATGCATGTTGTGGCGGTGGAGTCGACATCTTTGGCTGGGCTTAGGACCAAGGGTGATGTGACCGAGACTCTATGTCGTATGTTCAATATTGAGTCCAGTACTAAGTGTGCAACGAAGGAACTTCGTTGTATGCTCTGTTTGGGGGGAAAGTGGATAGTTCTTGAGCATTGTTTTTCTGTGTTTAGCACTGGCATATGAGTTTTTATGTGTTTCTTGCTTCTTTTTTGTGTTGATATTTCTACTCATGGTTGGTTGGACATAGTTTGTTAGTCTTTTTATAAATTTATTTCTTAAGGTCTCTAACAACATTACAAAAATTCCATTAAACACTTGGAATCAACGAGCTTAAGAACTACTTTAGTAATGAGCTTGTGCATCCAAACAACAAAGACTCTAAACCCTTCAAACACTTGCAAAATTATGACTCTAGATTGACCACTAATGTTACGTTTTAAATAGGGTTTATGTATAGAGATGGTTGCATGTAGGGGACGTGTGAAACTGCCATGGAGGTGGGTACACACTTAATCTCTAATAGAGAGGGTTACCACCCTAATGGTGTGAAAATAGGTGTGCACAATAAATTAGGAGAAAGCTACCTATTAAGGTTGAGTGAAAGCTAATGTTGAGGTAGGTAGGTGTATATGCTTCACTTCCAATAGAGATGGCTACCACCCTAATAGAGTGAAAGCTACCACATTAACGGTTTCCTACATTGTGAAGCTAGTACACCATTTTAGTAAACATGGAGAGGGCTACCCATTGGGGATTTTGTGAAAGCTACTATTAGAGTAGGTGTGCACTTAACTTCCAATGGAGAAGGCTACCGCCCTTATAGTGTGAAAGCCGCTATACAAACATCCTTTTAGAAAAGGAAAAGAAAAGGAAAAAATATTTGCATTGGGACTTCAAGTGCAGAGGCTTGAATAAGACTAAATAGGACTTGAGTGTACTTACTTATTGGAAATGCGTCCCCTCTCACAATTTTCATTGACTGAAACAAGCCCTATACCATACTAGTTACAGTTATAACTTATAGCTTGTTGATTTCATGACTCATATTATACGTATATTATTTATATTTACTTATAAAAGACTCTAAACCCTTCCAACACTTGTAAAATAATGATTCTAGATTGACCATTATTGTTACGTTTTAAATAGGGTTTATGTATAGAGATGGTTGCATGTAAGGGACATGTGAAGCCGCCATGGAGGTGGGTACACACTTAAATCTCTAATAGATATGAAGATACTAGAATTATTATCTCATGGATTTAGCCTAACATAAGATATTCAAACCTCAGGGGACAACTTTACTATACATATTTGCTCTTGTCAAGAATTATTAAACTAACACATTTGTGAAGAAATTTGGGATTTGAGTTATGTATATTGAACTGAATGACATATATCTTGCATATTATTGTACTCTGCCATATCATCCTTTCTTATTGTGTTTTGCAAATGTACTTGACTTATCGTTACCACTATAACTCTCTCTCTCTCTCTCTCTCTCTCTCTCTCTCTCTCTCTCACTCACTTGCTCATTAGCTCCCACATCTTAGCACAGACAAACAGGTAACTAAAGTCTCTATATTTTTTCAGGTTTTTTGCTTTAAATCCCACTCATTAGAAAACAGACAATAGATTATGAGACTTTCAGAAATTATTCATCAAGTTATTTGATGCATTTTGAGCAGCATGTCAATTGAATGGTACAAAATCATTTAAGACAAATGTTAGAAAGTTTGCTACTAAATTACATTCTTTAAAGGTATCCGAGCAATAACAGATACTCATCTTACTAAAGTATCGTGTCAAATGACACCATAAAATTCAAATCATATTAGCTCCAGAAAGTAATCTCATTCAGGAAATTGACAACATCCAGTAAAAGGCAATACGACATATATTATTCGAGAACAACTGGTGCATCTATACTATCACCATCTAGCTTATCTAGAAATTCAAATGGGATGTCACCTCTGAGAATTTGGACTCTAAATATTAGCCTAGTATTGTTACACTCCAGTTGTTCAAACACACATGCATCTCCAACTTTCAAATTATTGTCAATGGCAAACGCTCTCCAGTTATCAAGCCTTTTATGACTATATGATCAATGATATATCATCTCTCAATTATTACCCGAAAATGTGAGAATCGTAGGGGTTGAACAGGAAGGTAGTGTTGCATTAAGTTTGCCTGGGACCACCTGCTCAAACAAATGATTATTTCAACGAATTATACTGATTAAAGAGAAGAAAATGATAACCTAAATTAGAGAATTAGCAATGCACAACATTATTTCCTATAATTGCAAAGAAAAAGAAAATTTAAGGAATAGCCAGATTATTTTTCGCTTCAACAAGGCAACCTTTTATTTAAAACTAAGAAGTATGTGTAAATTGCCAAATAGATTATTTGATTTATGTAATAAAATTGGCAACTATGATCATATAGACTGACACAAATATTTAAGAAGTAGACATAAGAGGAAGTCTCACCACCATTTAAACATGCAAAATTAGGGGATAATTTACCAGTTGGTACAGGGGTTTGATAGTTGTTTTTGTGAGAATCACATCAACAAAAGGTTTCTCATAAAGTGGCCAAAACTCATCCCATTCCAGTTCAATCACAGGATTTGATATGGCCCGATCTCCCATTTGAGGTTCTCCCATTTCATCAACTGGAAACTAACAAAGAAATTATCTACAAAAATAATCATAATACTGATGAAAAGATACCCAACAGTACAAACAAAACACAATTTCTAATTTGTAATGGCTGGTCTGATATCTATAGTTATAAAATTGTGCTCTCTAATCATTACCAATTTCTAATTCTCCACCCTTCTTGTTTATTTTGTTTTTAGCATAAGTGATATAGGAAATGTGGGATTCGAACATAGCTTTGACTACCAGAAGGCAAATTCACGACTTCATTTCCATTCGGATGGATGTTTCTTTGAGAGCAATTACGTTTTGTGTGTCTATTTTTGCAACACAACATGCGTTGTTGTACTTGCGTGTTACCCAATTTAAGCCTCATCTCATATTCTTTCTGCCATAAAGCTTCAACTATTCCTTCCAATTGAATGAGTTCATTCTTTAAAAGCCCATACCCATTTCTACTATTTGATGCATACAAACACATTTTCTTAGCCATACAACTTAAACTTCCATATCTTGCAGTTTCTACAACCTTCTTGCTACCACTTTGTGACATAAATGCGTATCTAATGTCCATTCAGGCACTCTTTGTCCATCGCTTCATTATGAGTGACAAGGGAGTTTCTATAACATGCTCCCACTTCATCCCATAATACAAGTGGAAACATGGAATGCCTTCGCTTTTATATTTGACGCACTCTACTCGAACATCTTCCTTACCAAGGCATACACAACTCCAATTACTTTGCTATTCTCCGTATTTGGGTAAAATATACAACCGTCCTCCAAAATTATTAATGTTTTTTTTCATGAATAAGCCCTGACTAAGCATTGATCTCGTTATGTACCAATAAAAAGAACCTATGAGTGTAAATTTGGGAACCATGTTGCTCAAGAATTTTCAATGTTGTTGTAAGCACTTCCTTTTACTGTTTTGGCTCGAAATCTTCATTCGCCATAGTATTCCTTATATGTGTCATGGCCTTATCTATTGCCGAAATGCATTTAAACAACTTAACGCATTTCCTCAAGTAATCTTTCTTAAACTTGTTCATACACTTCATGCGTTGCATATACCACCGAAAAACTTGGGCCTAAGGCGTGATTTCGCACACACATCTCATTTTACATACATCATTTCTAGCCATTCCTTTTGTTAGTGTGTAGTAACTTTTTCCTTCAAAAACTCTCATTTATTTTCAAACTCATTAAGTGCAATTGGTTCCTAAAGACATGTTTTAAATGCTCGTACAAATTCTTCATCCTTTAAGTTATTTTGTGCATTCCTTTCCATGTGTCATGCGCACAACCTATGATTGCACATGGAAACACATACTTAATTACTTTGCGCCTCACCTCTTTTCCATTTGTCAGTATTGATATAGACTTCTTACCTTTCATGGAGGATATGAATGTTTCTAACAACCACTTGTATGTTTCAAAGGTCTCATCAAGTAATAAGGCACAAACAAATTTTACACTCGCTCGGTGGTTGTTCGAACCAACAAACACTACTAGAGGCTTGTCGTAAATATTAGTTTGTATGTGCTCTTGAATATGAGGACGTCTCGAAAGGCAACATAATCTAAAGTGAAGTAGAGTTTCTCCAAAACAAGTTAGCAAACCTATTTTCCTCATCCACACTGAACTTACAAAAAAGTTCAAGATCCATTGACCCTTTCACTTTCATGTAGACGAGTGCAACGTTAGTTTCACTGTCCAACAAGATTTTCCTATGTAATGCATCCAACTTATTATATAAATTCTTGATTTGGAAGCCCACGTTCAAATACAACACTAATTGGTCTACCATGTACTCATTAATATGACATGTCATCACCAAAACTTTACGGATTGCCATTGCTTAGGCTAAATCCGCCTTCGCAACATTCCGTTTGATCGGAGATAAGGTGATTCACATGGCATCATTAATTCATTTATGTGATTTGGTTCAAAGTTTTTTATGATGTAAACCTCACGTTTCTTGTCATAATTCACCACCAAAAAAGACAAACAATTCTCTCTTATCAACCGCCTAGGTGATCGCACCTTATTCGATAGGTCATTTCTCTCACACCTGCCTTTGAGCAACACCACTGTCTCCTTGTTAATTTTCCTTCCTTATTATAAATCAATGTGTCTTTCCTTACACTAAATCCAATAGCCTTTGCATAGCTTAAGTAAAATTCCTTTGCTAACTCTAACGTTTTAAACTCCAACCCCTATAACATTTTCTTTCCTCAAATGCTTCCAATTAAGCCCATTATACTGTCTACTTTGACCCATCGATTATTCGGTTGACATTTTCTCACTGTTCACTACTTGTGCTTCGTGACTTGATACTTCACAACCACCAAGATATCTTTCGTCAGTGGAAGCAATATTTGATGCCTCTAAGGCCCTCACCGTCTCACTAGTGCATTCTATACCAACTACAATTATACAATATGTCATAACATATACGTAATGTAAAGAAGCAATTTCATAGCGTCATCGGGTGTACAATGAAACCATGCAATTTCATAACTTATAACACGATATGCTTACAATTCTTACCTCTCACTTCCGAATGGTTCGACGCCTCCATCCTTTAAACTCAATACATCGTCGCTTCTACCCTAGACAAACATTCAGAAAATGTCCGGACTTGAAAGCGGTTGAATGACTCCACTCATGCATGTCAATTGATAACCTTATATTTGTCTATTTGTGTGTTTATAGATACATCGAAGTACTTATGTGTGTGAAGGCACGTGTCTTGAGCAAGTATCAAAATAGAGGTGAATTGATTTGGCATCTAATATTGTTGCACACATTACATGCTTATTTTATGCTTTTAAACTTTAATTTTAGCTTTTTAATTTATGTATATTTCCTCTTGGCAGGCCAATGTGATTCGCAAAACCACTGCACTTGATGTTATGAGAAGATTTCTGCATGTAAGAAACTTTGATTACCTTCATTTATCTTAGACAAAGCAAAATTAAACAATTCCCTGATATTATTCTCATTTTTCAAACAAAAAATATTATGGTTTCCTCATATGCTAGAACAAAAGAAGCTAGTCGAGTGAAGTACATCTCAATATTAAACATCATTTAAGGAGAAGTTGATTGTAACAATAATAGTATTGTAACTTGCATTGCAATCCTATAGTTTTTGCAAACCAGCAAAATCTATATTGTTGAAAATATGGAAATGAAATTGTGTGAATTATCCTATATAGCTGCTGGTTTCATAATTTGAAAATAAATAAAATAAATAATTTGAAAATAAATAAAATAATATACTGTCCAAAATCAAAAAAACTGGAAACCGCACCGGAACAAGTTTAAACTGGACCGACTGGTTTCATAATTTTTTTTTTTTTTTTTTACCAAAACGAGATAGAATTGCATTGGTTAAATAGTAGCAATTCTGTTGTGAGGTGGAAATCTGAAACGGACTGAACCGCGCCCACCCCTACTTTGAAGTACTACATTTTTCTATATTTAAGTTTTAATACTGCTTATGTTAGGTTAGTTGGCCATGGAGTGAGTTTGCACCTGCACTTAAATTCAGGTCCAGATATTTATTCAAAAACCTATTTTAGCATGACATATTGTACAAAAACTCATATAAATCTTATTTGAAGAGAAAAACTCAAAACTAGTCACTTGTTATTATAAAATTTGAACACATTAAGAACCAATTAGAAAATGACAAGTGGCTAGTTTTGGGTTGTTTAACTCCAAATAGGGTCTATAAGAGTTTTTGTATATCATGTCATGATAAAATGGGTTTATTAGTGAAGTCCTCATTCGAGTCCCCCTCCACATCGATTAGAGTTATTTTAGAGTATCGTTTGAATACATTTTTATTTTATTTTTTATAATACTAGTTGAAATCAATTATCAGAATGGTTTGGTTATAGTTAGAAAAATTGATATTTTACCCTTTTAAATCAAAAAAGATAATTTTCTTAAATAATTGCATAGAATAGATTATAAAAGAGTCCACTGCAAGACCATTAAGTACAAAATTTTGGTCCCAACAGAAAAAAAAAAAAACACAATATTTTGTTGGGCAAAGTAGTCAAATTGGTTGTATCAAAGTAATTTACGGGCTTTCGTCCGTAAAACAAAAAAAAAAGTAATTTACGGGCCAAACGATGGGGATGATAATTGGGCCATTAGCTTGATCCAGCACCGTCTGCAGAGAATCTGAGCCTGAGCCCAAGTCACGTCAGGTGTCCGTGCCGCTCATCTCACAAACTTGAAGAAGAAAAAGTTATAATTGTTCAAAATTCAACTCGCAGAAGAAGGAAAAGAGAATGGCGAATCAACATTCTTCATGTTCTTCCTTGCTTGGAATTCCAGTGCTTTTAGTTTTTTTATTGTTGTTGTTATCTCCCACAGTTCTCGCCAAGTCTCACGCCCAATCTCTGTAATGCTTCTGTTTCTGACTTTCTATTAATTTCTTATCGATACTAATACTATGCTTGTGGGATTTTTGTTTCTTTTTATTAATTCTGAATTTTGATGGGTTTTTGTATGTGGGTATTTGGCAGGATATTGAGACGAGGCAGAAGAAGAACCAATGCCATTGCTATTGAGACGAGGAGAGGTATCAACCTCCTCCTCTATTTTTGATTTCCCATGTACTATTTTTTTGTGCTTTTCCTAGTAGTAAGCATATTGTCAGCTTGCAAATCATAGATATGATAGATATGATAGTGCTCTGATTGCTCTTTTTTTTTTCCTTACACTATGGGAATAGCGGATTGTGGGGTTGGCAATGTAAGTCTTCTTTGATAGCAAAAGAGAATTGTGCTTTGCGATGCCTTTCTTCAACTTGTTATGAGCTTGTCTACGAGAGTGATCCGGTAAGATGGACTATTTTATGCTCTCCTTTGTTGGCTTGGTTCCGTTAAACTTATTATTTTATGTGGCATGTGTTCTGGTTGTAGCTTGAAGAAGGAGATAAAGATCTAGTTAGGGGCCAAGAGTTCAAGAGAAAGATCTAGTTAGGGGCCAAGAGTTCAAGTACTGTATGCACAAGTAAGTTCCATGTCTTTAGGGATATTATTTTTTTTTTTTTTTGCTGTACTATTGAGTTGATGCAACATGATAATTAGAATTTTGAAGATAACATAAGGGCCATAGTTGAAAAAATGTAGTTTTTACATTTGATTACTGGATTTTTGAAGGGGTCAATGGTAAAGATTGCTGAGAACATCAAATCACCAATTTTTATTTTTATTTCCTTGGAAAAAAGGACTTTTCTTTTTCTTTTCATTAGGGAAAAAGGTTGAGAACTGCCAACTGGTTCACTAAGAAGGTGAAAAATCAAGGCTCTTTTTCCTGAATGTAAGAATGTAGGCTTGGCTGCTCTTGTATCCTGTATATGAATATAGAAAACTTGAGATGATTGCGATACCTTAGCCAACATTACAAAATTGATTTGGCTGATTGAAGTGTTTTACATTTTGCAGTTGAGTGTTGGGGCACTTTAGGGACTTAATTCTTTGTTGGGTTTTCATAAAGATCCCCTACCTAACGGAGGTTGGCGAGCTGAGTATCGCACTATCATTTGACATCTGGGATAAATTCTTGAACCTTTCCCTTCCTTCTAAAATGTTATTACTATTTTCTCATTTTTAAATTCAGTGTTGGTGGTGCTCATCAAGGCCAGTCTCCCGTGGTTTGTGGCCCTTCAGGTTATACCAGCAGCCACCTTTCATATTTACTAGCACCAAATTTTATTATGAATCGGATCAAACCTGGCAAATGAGGAACATAATTTTTTTTAAGGGAGAAGACCGTTCTTTAATGGGAATTGAGGGATACAATGGTGGAATGGATTTTTGAGTGGATTAGATAGATCCTTTCTTTTGACACAAAAAAAAAAAACAAAAAACAAAAAAGATAGATAAGATCTCTTCTACTTTTTCCATGCAGATTGATTTTGTGCTATCCTTATTTCTTTTTTCTGTTTTTTTTCCTCTCATTCCTCAATGCTTGGTTATGCCCAATGTGATAAATTTCTTAATTAAAAATAAAAATAAAATAACTGATCTGGATGTTAGACATGTTACAAAGATTATTGTTATTTAGTGTGAGGATGTGAACCTTATTGTCACTTGGTAATAGTAGATAGTGATGTGGATCATGCCTATTTGGTCTACGCTCAATTGATATGATAAATTAGGTCTTTCTGGAAGTGGCTTTGAAAACTTGTTGAGTTATTCTTTGCTTTATGGCAGTGTTGTTAAAGTATAACAAATTTACCATAGGTTGGGGATTAGATGTGCTGTGTTGGTTGCCATCCTTGCTTCTGTACTTACTAAGATGCTGAAGTTATATTGGCAGAGTATTTTCTCCTACTATTTAGATAATGCTACCCTGCTGCCTTTTGTGGTATATAGAGCCTTGAAGGAAGTTGTGATTTTTCTTTAAGTGAAAGTGTATATATAAGAAGTCAAATCAGATGACTAATCCTGCTCCTATAAAACATGTCTTTTGGAGCTTCTTTTTAAAAAAATACATGTCCTTTGGAGCTAGAAGGTCCTTTGAATTATGCAACAAGTCAATTTTTCAGTCTACTTAAATGGATGTATTTTAGTTTATTATAGTTTCAAAAATTACATGCATGTGGGTGTGCTTGTCGATAATGGGATGAGCTGCATGTCCTGAGCATCCAAACTTAGCATAGGAATGTTTTTCCTGCAGATGTTTCAATCCTTACCAGCGCATTGCTTTGTCTCTGCCCATTTCTTTTAATTTTGTGCTTAGTTTGCCAGGCTGGTCGAGTAATTTTGTATTGGGTTTTTGAGATTACTTGTATTGGTGTTGTAAAAGTTGTGTCTGCTGCAACCTTTTCTTTCTCACTTTTTGGTGATTTTTATCTTACAGTTTCCAATTCAAGCTAAAGACAGTTTACCTACATAAATAATCGCATCAAGGCATTGGCAAATTACTTGGGGTTGTTTTGAAACTCTTGATACATGTTTCCTTGCAGGTTATCTTTGGGAGAGAGCCTTGAGGGTATCAAGGGTTCATTTAATTATTAAATATCTGAGCTAAAAATGTTGCTTGTAAGTTCGTATGAAGCCATCCATTTCTCCAACTCTGGAAAAAGAAGAAAAAAACAGGATTGATAAAAGTCAAGAGTTCATTTTCCAATTCTCCTCTTGCATGTAGTGGAATGATTTGCAGGTTGAGCCACAAACCAGGTTCAGGCTGTCCAGAATGTCTGGCATTAGGGTTCATATTTTATCCTTCATATTTTGCTATTTTCTTTAACGTCTGTAATAGTTACATTAATGTGCTTGGACTTTAGTCAATCTGAATGAAACCGAGGTTTAGAGTTTTACTTCAACTGTTGTGTTTCTTCCTATGTTTTGTTTGTGGGTGAAAGAAATAGCAAAAGATTGAAATTGTATCAATCTTACATTTCATTACTTTAGTCTCTGAGCCAGTTTTTTCCTTTTCTTTTCTCTCTTTGTTAACGCATAACGAGCCAACGGCTAACTCATCAGGGTAAGTCATTAGGATTAAGATAGATCAAGAGGTCAAAGTCATGCCATCCTTAATTAGTGCAGCCAAGGCCCCCAGCATCTTCTACCAAAATCTTGCCCAATAATAGGGTAGGATAAAATCAAGCTGCATGAAAAAATATATAATTAAAGTAAAACTTTCCCTTTCCTATTTGTTACAGGGGCCGTCAGCGACTTTCCTTTTCCTAGTATGAGAATGTTTCCTAATATGAGAAAAAAAATCTCTCCTTTTCCCACTTGGACAAGGTGTTATGGGTAGGCTATAAAATCACCCTAAAGTCTCTCAACCTTTGCAACTCAAATCTCTCAACCAAAGCCAAAGAAGAAACTCTCTCCAAGTTCTCAATTCAAAGTCTTAGTTAATATTACAAAGACCAAAACAATGGCCTCCGTTGAGATGAAGAAGATAACACTGAAGAGCGACGACGGTGAGATCTTCGAGGTGGAGGAGGCTGTGGCCATGCAGTCACAGACCATCAGGCACATGGTGGAGGACGACTGCGCCGATGGCCCAATACCTCTGCCGAACGTGACCAGCAACATCGTAGCGAAGGTGATCGAGTACTGCAAGAAGAAACATGAAGAGGATGCCGATGGCGAGAAGAACACAGAGGACATTAAGAACTGGGATGCTGCGTTCGTGAAGGTGGACCAGAGTACTCTGTTTGACTTAATCTTGGCTGCAAACTATCTCAATATCAAGAGCCTGCTGGATTTGACCTGCCAGACTGTGGCGGACATGATCAAGGGAAAGACACCTGAAGAGATCCGTGAGACGTTCAACATCAAGAACGACTTCACACCTGAGGAAGAAAAGAAGATTCGTGAGGAGAACCGGTGGGCATTCGAGTGAGAGAGTTAGAGATCCCCTTACATTACATACATGCTATTATTACATAATTTGACATTTTGTCTATTATTTTTCTTCTAGTTATAATTCAATTTTTTTTTTTTTTTAATAAATTTTTTTGTTAGGTGATTGCTCAGATGTAACCAAGATTTCTGGCAAACCTTGTTTGTCAAATATTTCTAATGATAGAGTTATGTCTCTTTTCTTTCTTTGGTTTTGGAATTCTTTTCTTTCTTTGGTTCTGGAATTTGGATTCTTCGAATTGGTGGCTGGTTTTGGTTCTGTCTAAGTTTAGTATGCAATTGAAGAAGACGTACGTAAAAGATTAATGCAGGAACAAAGTTAATGACGATCTTAATTAACCAATTATGTTACGTAAAAGATTAATAGAACTTAATGACTTTTCTAATTGGTTCTTCCCAAGTTTGCAAATTGGCCAAGTTATTCTACGGATTGCAATAGAGTTTAACTCAAAATAATAAATTGAGATTTGTTTCGTTTTGTTTTTAAAGCTGGAAATTTACCACTCCAGATTGAAATTTTGGATGGTGAATGAATTCAATACACAAATAATAATTACAAATTTATAAATAAACTCAATCCTAGACATGTATTTATAAAAAAACCCAAGCACTATTAAACATAGAAATACACTCAAAATCAACCCAAAAGTCAACTTTTTGGGTGTGTTTATAAATGAGTTTTGAGTGTGTGTAATGATGGGTTTTGGGTGTGTTTATATGTTTAAATAGTGCTTGGATTTTTTTATAATTTCAACCTCCATCTTGAGTGTTTTAGTGAAACTCCCAATAATAATTCAGAAGCTCAAGACAAACCAATCATTGTTTTAGTCATTCACAACACTTGAATTAATGTAGTGCGCATCAAGTACTGTTTTCCACATGCAGACATAAAATCTAATGTCATCAACATGCTTGCATGTTTTCACCACACAATTGTTTACATCGTGAAATGGACAGATGAGTACATGACAAATCTATTTAACTTCTCCATTTGATGGTCTCTATGCGTCAGTGAAATGGACAGATGGTTTTGAAGAACATTTTGACTAGATGGTGCAAAATGGACAAGAGGAGATTCTTAAGGAGAACCGGTGGACATTTGAGTGATCTATTAAAATTAGTATGTTGGATATCATATAGTTAGAGACTCCCTATAATTCAACTGGTTTTTGGGTTTTTGTTTTTGTTTTTGCTTAGGTGACTGCCAGTGCCGCCTTGAGGGTGGGCAAGGAGGGCAATGGCACGGGCCTCGCATTTATAGGGCCCTAAATTATATATTTTATATATGTACCAAGTTGAAGAATATAATTTTAGAGGAGAATAATTTCAATAGTTTGGCATTTAGAGGCCTCAAATCTGATTATAAGTGTTTCTGAAGAGTCCAAATGAAAATTATGTAATATGTGAATATCAATTGCATGTATTTAAGTATTTAATTGCGAAAAGTAGCAATCAATGAAAGAAAGCCAATAGGGACTAGAAATTCTTTTATTTATCCAAAAATTCTTGTCAGTAATAATTAAACAAATATTATTAAAAAAATACCACATAATCGGGCGCCTGAAAATGAGCACAGAGCCATGCCCAACTATCCTCTCGCCCCTCAAGCTCCTTCGGGCAACCCTCCTGAAGAGCGACTTGCGGATCATCAAAAGCCTGAAAATGGTGGTGCAAGTCGCTCTTCCACTACTTGTACCTCTCACCGAAGAGTCTGTTGACGTACGCCAAGGTCTCCTCGTTGATGTCCTCTAAGTGGTAGTTCGTCTGCAATAAATTCATTACATACATTAAGTAATAGAAATATATAAAGTTTGAAAGAAAAATAATTAAAAGATAGGAAACATACCGACAACTGGCCGCGAACTTGCATCTTGATCTCGTCAGGCATGGCCTTCCAAGACTTCCATTGCATCGGGCAATGGGTCCGCACGACGTGGCCAATGTCGTGGGCCAAGGAGCTATGCAAGTCCGCCGTCGGTGCAGCCCGATGGCGCTCGTCATATCCGATGTCGATACGATCGTTGGTCACCCGGTGACCTTCGCCGCCTTCACCGCCGACATGGCCCTCGGGTGTTCTTCTTGGCTGCAAAGGGATATGACAATACTGTTACATAAATAACAAATTGAACCATAAAATTCCCGATTAAAAAAATGTTAAAAACAAAAACGAAAGTGGAAGGGTATTACTTGAGGTGCTCCGAGGCACCAAGATCGACCGATGTGGTGTCGGTGGTGGTAGCGGGCGGTGTCGCCACCTAACGCTAAGAGGCTGCACCACCAAGAAGATGATGATACACCGCCGATCCCCAGACCAGCTAGCACGTGATCCTCGCTACATCGTCTTTGCCGAGCAAGGTAGCCGACATCGCCGAGCCGGGCTCCAACTCGGTGTAGTCGTCACCGCCCTACGACGTGTAATCAAGTCTGACATCTGCACAATTTCATTAATCAAATGTAGCACATACAATGTCATTAAAAAATTGAACTAACTAATTAAAATCATAGTTTGACCTAGGGTTTGCGATTTCGGAGTATCCGGGACTCCGATCCACGATCCATCAAATCCTAAACGATCCTATAAATACATGGTACCACATACGTGAGTTTCAGCTCGATCCAACGGTCCGAACATATCAAACCCAAAAATCGCACAATAGGTTCGAACCGTTTGAGGCTCAAACGATAACCAAATTCCAATCCGAGCACACCTACGCGCTCGTGACAACGAAATGTTTGCACCTGGGACAAAAGCCCTATGCCAAGATTCACGCCGGCGGCGGGTGGGTGCCCTAAGCGATAACAATCACCGGGAAATCCTAAAAATTAAGGGCCAAGGTTCCTACCCTAGGTTCAAAACATCAATTGGAGGCACTTTTGTTCTCGGACCTACCCCGAAAAACGGCCGGAAGTGGCCGGAATTTCAATTTCAAAACCGGCCGAATCCTAGGGTTTCAAATTCACTACCCTATGCACACAATCAATCAAATCCTACCCAACCATCAGCTAAAGCATCAAAAATAGTCCAGAAAGCATACCTCAATTGCCTGATTTGGTGCACGGAGGAGAGAGAACAACGGCGGCGTAAAATTCGCCTAAACGGAGAAAATCACGGCGGCAGGATGGACGGCGACGGCGTAGAAGCTCTGTAACACCCCGACCCCGTTTATTTTCCTATTTAATTTAATTAGGGAAAAATATTAAATTATTCCTGGGTTAAGGGTGATTTTGGTCACTTTCTTATCCGGGAAGATTTTGGGACCGTGAGTGGTGTGGTTGCGTGGGTGGTACGAGATTTAAACCGTAGACGGTGAGGCCCTGAATCGGAGATTTAACGGCTTTGGCGATCAAAACTTGTTCGGTGGCGAACCGTAATTATTTCAAGTCAATTTGGGGTAAAAATCAGTTTTTACATTTACCTCACTCTCTCTCTCCCTCCGCGCCTTCTCTCTCTCCCGCGAGCTCCCTCCCGACATCGCTCATCCGACAGAATAACCCACACCACCGTCATCTCCGCCACCCCGATTGACGGCACGGCCCAAACGAACCGCCACTCCCGCCTTCCGCCCCGATCGTCCCACCGCACCGCCGTATTGTCCGTAATTTGCAAAACGGCCGGTTTCGACAGAACTTCTCACCGCCGATCTCTCACCTCCAGCCACCATTTCCGACGGGTAAGGTGAGGTTTCTCATCCTCTTTACATGTTCTAGCTGACTGTTGTTTAGGTTTGGACCGATTTTGAGTTTTGGAACCGAATTGGAAATCTAGGTTTTGGCCGGATTTCAATTTGAAATTCCGGCCACTTGCCGTCCGAATTGGATGTTGCCGTAGTTGAAAAAGTTGCTCCATTCTTCGAGTAGTATCTAGGATTGGAAGGGTGAACGTTGGTTTGGAGATTTTCCGTCGCCGGAAATCTCTCTACACACCCGCGCTGCCGGCGCGTGTGGCGGCGCGTGGGCAAGGTGGGTGAAGTTGTTTTTCGTCCTGTTGAGATCCTTAGGCTGTCACGAGTGCGTAGGATTTCGCGGATCTCAATTTGGATATCGTTTGACTATCGAACGGATTTCGCATATTGTGCGTTATCCGGGTTCGATAAGTTCTGACCGTTGGATCGTTTCCAAATTGAAGTATGTTGATTTAGGTACTCTTAGAAACCTATAGGAATTCGCGGATCGTGAATTGGAGCCCCGGATGTTCCGATTCAATAATGTGAAGTTTAGGGAAATCGCGATCACCGTGCGATTGGGAAGCGAATTCCAATCTGAACCGGACCTTAGGATGTTCCTTTGGACGTGAGCGCACCGGGAACTTGGGGATTTAAGTATTTCCTTTCGTGAATTTCCGTTTGGAAGTACGCATCGTTAACCAAGGATTTGTATCTTGGAATAGGTACTTGGTTGATCACTCGCAAAGGACCCTCACTGGGCCGGGCAGCTTGGGATTACTTGTGAGTGGACTTTGTTTTAAGCATATGCATGGTTTTTAATTATGAAAGTTTTGTGCATATACTTTAAATGATGGTGACTTTGATGTAATAAGTCTTTGGTCGATGATTTGAATATGTTTATATATCTTGGATATATATATTTTGAATATGAACATATATATTTGAGTATGATGATTATGTTGATATGGATTTTGGGATGGCTATCTATATTGTCTATGTATAGAGTATGAGAGGTTGTTGTGTGAGATTGTGGAAAGATAGGAGTTTGATGGATGGTTGTGAGATATGAGTATGGTAGGTGAGTACCCTTCCCTAGTTACTAGGCTTCCCACACACGTCGTTGGCAGTGCCGGTGGGGTGGGAAGGCCATGAGATTACGGGTCTCACACATGGCGTTGGCAGTGCGGTGTGTGAGACACTTTCCATACGTGTCGCTGGCAGGCGGCGTATGGGGAGAGTATGCATATTGCTTGAGTATCATCACACACGCCGTTGGCAGTGCCGGTGGGGTGATGATACTGTCTGCGCGCGTAGGACTTGATATGAGATTGTGAGCTACACGTGTCGCTGGCGTGCCGGCGTGTGAGCTATGGAGTTCCGCCCCGGTTGGACTACTCATCCCGACGCTGTTAGGTTCGAAAATCCTGCGACCAGCCAACAATCCCGGTGCTGGATTGTCTCCCCGGTACATTAGTTTGGAGAGGAGTATATATATATACTATACTAGAGTCCTAGCTATATGTATATTTATATATGGGGATTTACGGGTGTTGAGAGTTGCATATATTTTGGGAAATGAGTTGTGAGCCTGAGTTGTGGAGATGTTTTGGACTTTGGGATTTTTGTACTTGAGTTTTGGTTTCTGAATTGTGAAACTGCATGCTAGAGCATTATTTTTACTTGGTGGGGTTACTATGTTGTTTTAAAGTGAAACTTTATTTCTGTCCACTCACATCTTTCTGTTTTGCGCCTGACATGAGTTGCTCCTGAAGGCATTCGAGCAAGTCACGAGCTTCAACTTGTCGCTGCATTAATAGGGTCTGATAAATTCTTTCTACTCCCCTGTTTGTTGTAAATAAATTCTGTAGACGCTCTGTTATTGCCCATGTTAGGCTACTACTTGAGGCCGGAGGCCATTTTGTGTTGGATTGTAGTATGTTAAAAGCTTGCTGGCAGTTGGATTGTATATTGATGTAAATTATTGCAGGTTGTTTATTGTTGGTTTGAGCATTTTACAGGGGAGACTCTGCCAAAATTTTGGTAGAATGTCTTGGGTTTTAGTAAGTGGGCCCGCATCGTATGATGTCGGCACCAAGACGAGATCCGCCTGGGGGTAATTCCGGCGGTCCTGTCACCTTGGTATCGAGCATTAGGTTCATTTTCCTTCGACACTTGCACTTTTGCTGCATTGTTGATCTAATGATTCGATGGTTTCTTTGTGTAGAACCATGGCAACACGCCGACCGAGAACACGAGGTCGTGGTCAAAGATGGGGCCCAAATCCTCCACCACCATCTCCGTCACCACCTCCTTCACCTCCAGTTCCATCTCCTCCACCATCTCCACCTGCCGGAGAGAATGCCCTGGACTTGCGCCATGTGCTGAGTCAATTCACCCGCACCATGACTATCGCTTATGGGAGGCGAGTAATCGAAAGTTCGGAAATTAAAAGGGTGAAAGAGCTCGGAGCCAAAGAGTTCATGGGTGGCCCAGATCCGGCAGAGGCTGATGGATTACCTGATGTGGAGCGGATTTTTGAGGTACCGGAGTGTCCTGATGAAGATAGGGTCCGTTTGGCTACCTTTCTGTTAAAAGGGAATGCTTATCACTGGTGGAAAGCTGCAAAGAGGGGCTATGGGAATCCAGCTGCAATTACCTGGGAGGAATTTCAAAGGATCTTTTCTGATCAGTTCTATCCACCTTCCTATCGCTATGCCAAAAAGACAGAGTTTTTGTATCCGAAGCAAGGATCAATGTCAGTGGCCGAATATGAGCACAAGTTTAATGAATCGAGGTTTGCACCGGAATTAGTGGCCACCAAGAGGACCGGTGCAGACGCGTTTTGAGGGTGGTCTATGGTGGGAGATTCACCAGGTTACCGCTAGCACGTATCCCAACATGAGAGCTTTAGCTCAAGCTGCTGACAGAGTATCTAGGACATGTGCCTTGGGTGCAGGAAGACGCCGAGAGATGCACAGGATTGGGTGGCCCAAGTCGTGGTCCATCCAAGAGAGGAGGATCTAGTTCCAGCTCGCTAGTGGTGGATGGTCGGGTGGACGAGGATCCAGCCTGTAGTGGAGATCCGTACTGGCCCAAAGATGGACTCGCCAGAGCAGCCTGCATCTAGCACACTAGGACTCCCTCCAGTGCAGACGGGTTGACATGTTACAGTTGCGGACAGGTGGGGCATTTTGCAAAGGATTGCCCTAATTCCTTTCAAGGAGGTAAACCAAGCTTGAGCGGCGGCCCAGTATGCTATTTTTGTGGACAGGCAGGCATACCAAGAGGTTTTGCCCATCGATTTACCCCTGATGTACCAGGGGATCGGAGCCAGAGGGCAGTGGTACTATGGGTCAAGATCGAGTCGAGTGGTGCTACTTCCTCCGCAGCAGGATCTTCCAGAGTAGGGCACCGCCATCTTCTGGGAAGAAGTGGCAGAAATTCAAGGGTCACCGGGCGTTCTACCACTCAGCTAGGGTGTTTTCTATGACCCCAGGAGGCACAGCCACCCGGATGTGATTACGGTATGATCCCTATTTTCGGCTATCTTGCTCGTGTTTTAATTGACCCGGGGGCCACACATTCTTTCGAGCACACAATTTTGTACCCTATGTCAGTGAGGCCGACACCTATGACAGAAGTTTTAGTATTTCTCTACCCACGGGAAGTCATGTTTGCAGACCGTATTCAGAGAATGCTATGTTCAAGTAGAAGATGCATGGTTGGAAGCCAATTTGATCCCTTTAGAATTGGTGGATTTGGATATCATCCTGGGGATGGATTGGCTAGAGAAGCATCATGCGTCCGTGGATTGCTACCGGAAGGAAGTGACATTCTGAGTCCAGGACAGCCTAAAGTAATTTTCCTGGGAACGTAGAATTCTCCCTACTTGCCTTATCTCTGCTATTACAGCTAAGAGATTACTCGAGAAAGGATGTGAAGGATTTTTAGCTCATATCATCGACACCCGAGAGATCACCTTGAATCTGGAAGATATTCCTGTTGTTAGTGAGTTTCCTGATGTCTTTCCAGACGATCTTCCGGGGTTACCTCCTGAAAGGGAAATTGAGTTCACTATTGAACTTCTTCCAGGCACCAATCCTATCTATCTAACTCCTTATAGGATGGCACCAGCTGAACTCCGGGAGTTGAAGATTCAGCTGCAGGAATTAGTGGATATGGGTTTCATCCGACCTAGTGTTTCCCCATGGGGTGCACCGGTGTTGTTTGTGAGGAAGAAGGATGGGACCATGAGGTTATGTATTGATTACCGGCAGTTGAATAAGGTGACAGTACGTAACCGGTATCCTTTGCCGCGGATTGATGATTTGTTTGATCAGTTGAAGGATGCCAAGTATTTCTCTAAGATTGATCTGAGGTCAGGATACCATCAGTTGAGGATCAGAGAAGAGGATGTCCCCAAGACCGCATTCAGAACGCGGTATGGACATTATGAATTTCTGGTGATGCCGTTCGGGTTGACGAATGCTCCAAAGCAGATTTATGGATCTCATGAACAGAGTGTTTCGACCTTATTTGGATCACTTTGTGATTGTGTTCTTAGATGATATCTTGGTTTATTCTAAGACTTTGGAAGGGCATAAAAGCACCTGAGGTTGGTATTGAGGACTTTAAGAAGGAAGCAACTCTATGCCAAATTTAGCAAGTGTCGGCTGGATAGAGTGGTGTTCCTTGGACATGTAATCTCAACGGAAGGGATTTATGTGGACCCACAGAAGATTGAGGCTATTGTGAATTGGGTACAACCCACAAGTGTAACGGAAGTGCGAAGTTTTCTGGGGTTAGCAGTGTTACTATCGTCGATTTGTGGAAGGGTTTTCTTCGATAGCGACACCCCTCTCGCGGTTGACAAGGAAGGATGTTGCATTTGAGTGGACGGAAGAGTGCGAACAGAGTTTTCGGAATTGAAGAAGCGGTTGACCACCGCACCTGTTTTGGCTCTTCCCGATAACTCGGGGGGCTTTGTGATCTACAGTGATGCATCTTTACAGGGATTGGGATGTGTTTTGATGCAACATGACCGGGTGATTGCTTATGCCTCGAGGCAACTCAAAAAGCATGAGCGAAATTATCCACTCCATGACTTGGAACTTGCCGCAGTAGTGTTTGCTCTGAAGATTTGGCGACATTACTTGTATGGTGAGACCTGTCAGATTTTCACGGATCATAAGAGCCTCAAGTATTTCTTTACTCAGAAGGAACTGAATATGAGACAACGGCGCTGGTTGGAATTGATCAAGGATTATGATTGTACGATCGAGTATCACCCAGGCCGAGCTAATGTGGTTGCAGATGCATTGAGTAGGAAGGCTCCTGCGAACTTAGCCCATATTAAGGTCGGCCTATCTTCCGTTGTTGGTGGAACTACGGAAAGATGGAGTAGAAATGGAGATGACTCAACAAGGTGGAATCCTTGCTAGCTTGCATGTGAGACCCATTATGGTGGAACGGGTAATTGCAGGCCAGTTGGAAGATCCTGTACTCTGTAGGATAAGGGGAGAAGTAGAGAATGGAACGCGGAAGGATTATGCTATAAGGGGAGACGGAGCCTTGGTAAAAGGAGCTTGTCTATGTGTACCTGGTAAGAATGTTGAGTTGAAAAGAGAAATCTTGGAGGAAGCTCATTGCTCTACTTACACCATGCATCCGGGTAGTACGAAGATGTACCGAACGCTACGGGCATATTATTCATGGCCGCATATGAAGGGAGACATTGCTAAGTATGTGAGCAGATGTTTGATATGTCAACAAGTGAAGGCAGAGCGACAGAAGCCATCGGGACTCATGCAACCACTTCAGATTCCTGAATGGAAGTGGGAGCGATTACCATGGATTTTGTTTTTAAGCTTCCACGTACTTCAAAGGGTCATGATGGAATTTGGGTGATAGTGGATAGACTTACCAAGTCTGCTCATTTTCTACCCATCAAGGAGACCTATCCTTTGACAAGGTTGGCAAAACTTTTTGTGGACGAGATTGTCAGATTGCATGGAGCACCTGTATCCATTGTATCGGACAGGGATCCTAGGTTCACTTCTCGATTTTGGAGGTGTTTGCAAGAAGCTATGGGTACTAGATTGCAATTCAGTACGGCTTTTCACCCACAAACCGATGGACAATCGGAAAGGACTATCCAGACTCTGGAGGACATGTTGAGGTCCTGTGTGTTACAGTTTAAAGATGCATGGGATGTTCACCTTGCCTTGGTGGAATTCGCTTATAATAACAGCTATCATTCGAGTATTGGGATGGCTCCTTATGAGGCGTTATACGGGAGGCAGTGCAGGACTCCTATTTGTTGGAATGAAGTGGGTGACAAGAAACTGGAAAAAGTGGATAGTATCCGAGTAACAAATGAGAAGGTGAAGATTATAAAAGAGAAGTTGAAAATTGCACAAGACCGACAGAAGAGTTATGCAGATAACAGGTCCAAGGATCTTGAGTTTACAGTCGGGGATTGGGTGTTCCTGAAGTTATCTCCATGGAAGGGCGTGATGAGATTTGGGAAACGTGGGAAGTTAAGCCCTCGTTACATTGGACCCTATGAGATCACGGAGCGCATTGGACCTGTGGCTTACCGACTAGCCTTACCTCCAGAACTGTCTCAAGTTCATGATGTATTCCACGTATCTATGCTTCTGAAATACATGCCAGATCCTTCCCATGTATTAGAATACCAACCTGTGGAATTGGAAGAAGATTTGACGTATGAGGAACAACCCATACAGATCTTGGATAGGAAAGAAAGAAGTTGCGTTCTAGATCCATCCCGGTAGGAAAGTTTTGTGGAGAAGCCAAACTGTTGAAGAAGCTACTTGGGAACCCGAAGAGCAGATGCGAGCCAAGTATCCTTATCTCTTCCATTGACAGGTATGTGAATTTCGGGGACGAAATTTTCTATAAGGAGGGTAGAATGTAACACCCCGACCCCGTTTATTTTCCTATTTAATTTAATTAGGGAAAAATATTAAATTATTCCTGGGTTAAGGGTGATTTTGGTCACTTTCTTATCCGGGAAGATTTTGGGACCGTGAGTGGTGTGGTTGCGTGGGTGGTACTGAGATTTAAACTGTATGTGAGAGGCCTGAATCGGAGATTTAACGAAGCTTTGGCGATCAAAACTTGTTCGGTGGCAGAACCGTAATTATTTCAAGTCAATTTGGGGTAAAAATCAGTTTTTACATTTACCCTCACTCTCTCTCTCCCTCCGTCTTCTCTCTCTCCGCGAGCTCCCTCCCGACATCGTTCATCCGAACAGAATAACCCACACCACCGTCATCTCCGGCCACCCCGATTGACGGCACGTTGCCCAAACGAACCGCCACTCCCGCTTCCGTCCCCGATCGTCCCACCACGCACCGCCGTATTGTCCGTAATTTGCGTAAAACGGCGGTTTCGAGAACTTCTCACCGCTCGATCTCTCACCTCCACCACCATTTCCGACGGGTAAGGTGAGGTTTCTCATCCTCTTTACGTGTTCTAGCTGACTGTTGTTTAGGTTTGGACCGATTTTGAGTTTTGGAACCGAATTGGAAATCTAGGTTTTGGCCGGATTTCAATTTGAAATTCCGGCCACTTGCCGTCCGAATTGGATGTTGCCGTAGTTGAAAAAGTTGCTCCATTCTTCGAGTAGTATCTAGGATTGGAAGGGTGAACGTTGGTTTGGAGATTTTCCGTCGCCGGAAATCTCTCTACACACCAGCGCTGCCGCGCGCGTGGCGGCGCGTGGGCAAGGTGGGTGAAGTTGTTTTTCGTCCTGTTGAGATCCTTAGGCTGTCACGAGTGCGTAGGATTTCGCGGATCTCAATTTGGATATCGTTTGACTATCGAACGGATTTCGCATATTGTGCGTTATCCGGGTTCGATAAGTTCTGACCGTTGGATCGCTTCCAAATTGAAGTATGTTGATTTAGGTACTCTTAGAAACCTATAGGAATTCGCGGATCGTGAATTGGAGCCCCGGATGTTCCGATTCAATAATGTGAAGTTTAGGAAATCGCGATCACCGTGCGATTGGGAAGCGAATTCCAATCAGAACTGACCTTAGGATGTTCCTTTGGGACGTGAGCGCACGGGAACTTGGGGATTTAAGTATTTCCTTTCGTGAATTTCCGTTTGGAAGTGCATCGTCTTATTAACCAAGGATTTGTATCTTGGAATAGGTACTTGGTTGATCACTGCAAGTAGGACCCTCACGGGGCGGGCAGCTTGGGATTACTTGTGAGTGGACTTTGTTTTAAGCATATGCATGGTTTTTAATTATGAAAGTTTTGTGCATATACTTTAAATGATGGTGACTTTGATGTAATAAGTCTTTGGTCGATGATTTGAATATGTTTATATATCTTGGATATATATATTTTGAATATGAACATATATATTTGAGTATGATGATTATGTTGATATGGATTTTGGGATGGCTATCTATATTGTCTATGTATAGAGTATGAGAGGTTGTTGTGTGAGATTGTGGAAAGATAGGAGTTTGATGGATGGTTGTGAGATATGAGTATGGTAGGTGAGTACCCTTCCCTAGTTACTAGGCTTCCCACACACGTCGTTGGCAGTGCCGGTGGGGTGGGAAGGCCATGAGATTACTGGGTCTCACACATGGCGTTGGCGATGCGTGTGTGAGACACTTTCCATACGTGTCGTTGGCGGTGCGGCGTATGGGGAGAGTATGCATATTGCTTGAGTATCATCACACACGCGTCGTTGGCGCGATGCGGTGGGGTGATGATACCGTCTCGCGCGCGTAGGACTTGATATGAGATTGTGAGCTACACGTGTCGTTGGCGCGCCGGCGTGTGAGCTATGGAGTTCCGTCCCCCGGTTGGACTACTCATCCCGGACGCGGGTTCGGTTCAAAATCCTGCGTACCAGCCAACAATCCCCCGGTTGGATTGTCTCCCCGGTACATTAGTTTGGAGAGGAGTATATATATATACTATACTAGAGTCCTAGCTATATGTATATTTATATATGGGGATTTACGGGTGTTGAGAGTTGCATATATTTTGGGAAATGAGTTGTGAGCCTGAGTTGTGGAGATGTTTTGGACTTTGGGATTTTTGTACTTGAGTTTTGGTTTCTGAATTGTGAAACTGCATGCTAGAGCATTATTTTTACTTGGTGGGGTTACTATGTTGTTTTAAAGTGAAACTTTATTTCTGTCCACTCACATCTTTCTTTCGCCCCTGCATGAGTTGCTCTCTGAAGGCATTCGAGCAAGTCACGAGCTTCGAACTTGTCGTCTGTTAATAGGGTCTGTATAAATTCTTTCTACTCCCCTGTTTGTTGTAAATAAATTCTGTAGACGCTCTGTTATTGCCCATGTTAGGCTACTACTTGAGGCCGGAGGCCATTTTGTGTTGGATTGTAGTATGTTAAAAGCATGCTGGCAGTTGGATTGTATATTGATGTAAATTATTGCAGGTTGTTTATTGTTGGTTTGAGCATTTTACAGGGGAGACTCTGCCAAAATTTTGGTAGAATGTCTTGGGTTTTAGTAAGTGGGCCCGCATCGATGATGTCGGCACCAAGACGGATCCGCCGTTTCGGGTAATTCCGGCGGGTCTGCTCAAGCTCCATGGCTCGACGGCCGTGGGCAGTGGTCCAATTGGGGCGGAGTAGGCTGAGGTCACGGAGGAGAGAGCGAGAGGTTTTAGGGTTCCGTTTGAGAAACTGGGAAGAAGGAGAAGATCGCGATTTTCAGAAAACTTATTCGACTTTGCGCGACGAATAACAAAATCCGTCGCGCAAAATTAATTAAAATAACTTTTGCGCGACGCAAACATGACTTCCCGTGGAGCAAGGTTCTGAAAATATGACCTTTGTGCGACCTAAAACCATCCTTTCGTCGCACAAAGTTGTGAAAATATCACTTTTGCGCGCGAAAACACTAGTGTCGTCGCGCAAGTTTGTCCAGCCGCCCAAATTTTGGGATTTGATTTTGAGCGGGGAAGATAAATCAAAGGATTTTGCGCGATGAAGATACTTAAAAACGTCGCGCAATCTAGCTTTTGCTAAAAAATTTCGCCAAGTGTTGCACGCAAATTTTTTTCATTTTGCGCGACGAAGGCACTTTCTTTCGTCGCGTAATCTAGGTTTTGCCAAAAAATTTGCCAAGTGTAGGGACGCAAATTTTTTTTCATTTTGTGACGAATCACTTTCTTTAAATCGCGTAATCTAGCTTTTGCCAAAAAAATTTCGCTAAGTGTTGAAGCGGAGAAGGGCTACAATATTTTTTACTCTTTTTGCGCGACGAAGACACTTGATTTCGTCGCGCAATCTAGCTTTTGCCAAAAAAAATTTTGCTAAGTGTTGGAACGGAGAAGGGCTGCAATATTTTTAATCGTTTTGCGTGACGAAGATACTTACTTTCGTCGCGCAATCTAGCTTTTCCCAAAAAATTTCGCTAAGTGTTGGAGCGGAGAAGGGCTGCAATTTTTTCATCATTTTGCGCGACGAATCAACGTCCGTTCGTCGCATATCTTTTGCGCGCGAATACAATGTGATTTCGTCGCGCAAACCCATACCCTTGTACCATAAACCCTAAAACCTATACCCTAAGCCCTAAACCCGAACTCCTGAACTAGTTTCAATGATCCAACCGACAATCTTCTTTTTTTATAGTTCAAGATCGTATACGTCAAAAATCATAATGAATGAACATTCAGAGATTGAGTAACGGGACAAAACTTTTCGACGTTTCTAAACAAATTGTCCCGATTCAACGGTGATTTTAACTCCGATCTTGAAATTTTTTTACAGCTGCGGTTCTTGACCCTATATGAATACAGAGATGTAATTCGATTTTCAATTTCAGATATTTACAGTACAGGACATCACATAATCTTATGTTATACTGAATGAATGTATAAAGCAATTATTCATTTTTTATGAATATTGTGTTTTGATGGAATACACATTCTAGGAAACTAGTTTCAGTAATCCAGCCGTCACATATGTTTGTTTATACTTCGAGATCGTATACGTCGAAAATGAGAAAAAAAAAACATTCAGAGATCAAGTAATGGGACAAAACGTTTCGACGGTTATAAACGAAAATTCATGATTTAACGGTTATTTTGACTCTGATTTTGATGATTTTTTACAGCTACACTGTTTAACCCTATGTGAATACAGTGAACTACTTCGATCGTCAATTTCAAATATATACGTGTGTATATATCAGAAATATATATGTATATGTTTGTGCGACGAGGTCTTTTGTTCGTTGCGCAAACGTTACCTGAGCGACGAAATTATTTGTCGCGCAAATAATAGAGTATGCGCGACGTGTACATTGTCCGTCGTGGAAAAGGTACTTCGCGACGGAATTATTTGTCGCGCAATAATAGAGTATGCGCAACGTGTACGTTTTCCGTCGCGCAAAATGTGCCCGACAATTATGACTTCGTCGCGCAAGGTTATTTTCATTCACATATTATTAAGCTGAATTATTCATCATTACATATAATTAATTGTATGAAAGTATCATTTATTCTATTTTCTTTTGATTTGAGAATTGAAGGATGGTTGATAATCTTATTTTCTTTGTATTCATTTTTTCGGTTATATGGTTTTCATTTTTTAAAAGTTTTTTGTCAAAATAAATTTAAACTTTATGATACAAATTACTTGGATATATTTATTTACCAATGGTGTATAACTACATTTATTTTAATAATGTTTCATTTTTGCACATATATAATGTTTGCATATAAGAAGTACATATATCAAAACATTTGCATATCACAAAATATGTCCACTAACATAATAACATTACAAAAAAAATTCATCATTCATCATCTAAACTATAATAACTTTCATTATCCTCGCTATCATCACTTTCGGTCTCCCAATCTTCTTCCTCCTCCTCGTCCTCCGCCTCCTCTATAACTACATCATCGTCGTTGCTCGAGCCAACTACAACATCGTATCGCGGAAGATCACCGAGGTCAATTGTAATTGACTGAATCAGTATTTCGATTGAAGACACTCCTTGTATTTGAAATGGCTCTTGTATAACATTAGTATCTCGAAGTGTTTCCGCATCATTTTTCATTGAAGATTCTAAACGTTGGTCAGCCACATTGTCGACGTCGTTGTCGTTGGGTCTAGTTCTGGTATAGCATACACGCTCCGTGATCCATCTTTTGAACAACGTCCCAACCGCTTCCGGCTTTAGGGTCATCTAGATACACAATTTGTGTTGCCATGTTTGCCAAAATATAAGGGTCGTCATCATACCAAGTTCTGTTCATGTTCACAGATAGTAAGCCATGATCGATTTTAACACTTCCCGGCCTATTTGGGTTGGTGTCAAACCATCGACACTTAAACATGATCACTTGGTATCGATCTTTGTAAAGAAATTGCACGACAGTTGTGAGTTTGCCATAGAAATCAATGTCCGTACTTTCGCCTCCACCTAGGACATGGACACCGCTGTTTTGCGTACACAACTTGTCATCTCGTGCTTCGCCCAAAAATTTGACGCCGTTGACATTACAACCCGAGAACAATTCAGCGCGAATCGGCTCGAACGCCAAGTTATATAACTCATCATTGTAAGTTGGGGAATTCGATGATTTCAACTTATTCACCTAATATTATACAAAACCATTCATATGTTAGTCTGACAAAATTAAAAACTACAATTTATATTTCTCAAATAACAAACACTGATAACTTACAGAATCCAAAAACCATTGTGGAGGCAACCAAATGTGATGGATGTTCTCGCTTCATCATCTCTTCATGCTCATATAAGTATCCCATGATCTCATCACAATTGTTCAGTACGAACCAATGCGCTACCTCCATGTCATTTCTAGAAAACGACTCTCCGCGTCCAGGATCTCCAAAGGGTCATGTGCTTTGGGAAAAAACAGAAAGTTTTTCATTTCTCATACCTCCGTTATGATTGCGCTGAGGACGATTGAAAACCGTCTCCACATCTTTTAAATACATTCCGCAGAAAGTAAGCGACTCATATTGAACCCAAGCCTCTACGATTGATCATTCGGCCACTGCATGCATACACTTTTTTTCAGCTCTCCGAGAAGCTTGCCAAAATAAAACGATATGATACAAATTAGCAAGCATGTGATAATGATGCATACACAAACGATAAGGATTATATACCTTTCTATTGGATACATCCAGCGATAGTTGACAGGACCAGCAAGCAATGCCTCTTCTGGCAAGTGAACCATCATGTGCATCATACTTGTGAAGAAAGCTGGAGGAAATATCATCTTAAACTTGCATAGGACTTGGACAATGTCATGGCGCAATGAAACATGTCCGCTGCAAAGTTTTTGCCGTCATTGGGAAAAAATCTGAACAACAAAATGATTGGCTTCACTACATCTTCCGGCAATAGGTGTCGAATACCAACAGGAAGTAGGCGTTGCATAAACACATGGCAGTCATGGCTCTTAAGTCCAGTAAATTTACCCCTCAACATTCACACAACGTGCGATATTAGAAGCATACCCATCGGGAAACTTTATTGACGATACAAACTTTAGAAACTCTTTCTTGTCATTCGGTTTCATAAAAAGAATGCAAGATCCCTTCTAGCTTTATCATTGTCCCTATTCATCCATAAACCCCTTCAGTATGCCCATTCTTTCCAAATCAAGACGAGCTTTGATCGTGTCCTTTGTCTTCCCCTCAATATCTAGAATCGTGCCCACCAATGTGTCGAATACATTTTTCTCAACATGCATCACATCTAGATTGTGCCTCAATTTTAGTTTCGACCAATATGGAAGCTCAAAAAACATAGGCTTGTGCGTCCAGTTCATATGTGTAGAAAGTCCGACACGACTAACTGCTTTCCCAAGAGAGCAAAATCCAACCGTTAAGCTGGTCCAATATCTCATCACCGGACCATTCTCTGAGTCTAAGGCGACGCTCTGTGTTCCCGTCGAACTCTTTATCTTTTTCCCTCCACTCATGGTCCCATGGCAACCATCTCCGATAACCAAAGTAACAAACTTTTCGAGCGTGCCAACCAGAAGTTACATCTTCCTTGCAGACAGGACATGCCATATAACCTTTTGTGCTCCACCCAGAAACCATTGCATATGCTAGGAAATCATTCACAGTCCACATAACTGCTGCCCGCAAAGTAAACATCTTTCCAGCTTGATTTATCGTGACGCGAACACCGCTTGTCCATAAATCCTTCAGCTCATCAACCAGCGGCCTTAAGTAAACATCGATTGACCTCCCAGAATCCTCAGTTATCAAAACAGTCATCATCATGTATTCTTTTTCATGCATTTCCAAGGCGGTAAATTATATGGGAATACGAAAATCGGCCAAGTGCTGTGCTGTTGGTTTAGAACCCCATACGGATTGAATCCGTCTGGCAAGTCCCAATCTAACATTTCGAGGATCAGCAGCAAATTCGGGGAACGTTCGATCGAACTCTTTCCATGCCTCTCCATCTGCAGGATGCCGCATGACATCATCGTCTACCCGTTTTTCCTTATGCCATCTTATGTTTGCGGCAGTATGCGTCGACATATACAATCGTTGCAACCTAGGTTTTAGGGGCAAATAACGCATGACTTTTTGTGGGATCTTAGTCGTCCTATTCTGAGATGTCATCTTGAATCTCGACTCATTGCATATAGGACATGTATCCAACGATTCATGCTCTTTGTAGAATAACATGCAATTGTTTTTGCAAGCATGGATTTTTTCATAACTCAATTCAAGACCATTCAACACCTTCTGCGCCTGTTTATAGTCTTTCGGCAAACAATTGTCCGTCGGAAGCATTCTCTTGAAAACCCCCAAAAAGTAATCGAAACACAGGTTCGACATACGATACTTTATTTTTCCGTGCATTAGCTCCACAATGGCCGTGAGAACGGAAAAGCTCTCGCACCCCGGGTATAACTCTTGGTTGGCATTTTTTAACAATTTTTCATATTGTTCAAACTCCGCACTGTCTATTGGTGTAGGCACATCATCTTGCTTTTCTTGATTCATGTTGGTCGATGCAAATGGAAAAACATCCTGTATAATATCCATGACTTGATCATTAGCATCCACAATAGGTTGAACATTGTCCACTATTGTGGCATTTGAAGACGAAGCATGCTCTAATTGTTCCCCGTGAAGGTTCCAAATGCTATATGTCTCAATCATTCCATTCCTTACTAAATGAAATCCAACATTTTCAATTGTCTCCCATAACGTGTTGTTGCACCTCCTAGAAGGACAACGGATTCTAGTTGCACCCGGGTTGTGTCTACGTGCAAACTCAATAAAATCCTCGATTCCATCCAAGTATTCGTCTGCGCATCTATTCGGGTTCTCAGTATCCACCTTCTATCCATAATTCCTGAAACTAGAATCACAACACAACAATCACAACAACTTCATACGAAGTTATAATGTCACCTTATGCCTCCGGTAAGGGTCCTATCCCATTCGAATGTGATACTCCTGCCACGTAACCTACGACTACATGAGATTAGATTTCGACGTGGATGAATTTCACAAGATCTCGCCATTCTTGAGGTGGCCATAGGTATAAATACCTACGTACCACCCGAAGAACGTACCGAGATGACATCGAAATATCCACTATCGAAACCTAATCATGTAGCCATAGATTACGTGACAACACTATGCATTACCAAACTGTCCAAATAATGGGACAATTCAAGAATTAATTAGACCGCAGTCATGCATTACGCATCCATGCACGAAATTCAACTAATCTCAAACGGGAAACTAAGTGTTACTAAACATAAAAATAAAAGCACGAAGTTAATTTCAATTAACTTCGTACATCACAACAGATTGTGCTACGTTACACACAATTTAACAACATAATATAAATATAACTTCACAAGAAAATTTTAAACATAACAAATTGGCATTATTAATATATAAAACGAATAAAATACCTTCTCAATCGTTCTCCACCAATCGCTAATTACAAATGTCCCTAACGAAAACAAAATAAAAAACCTTAGTACGAACTTAAATTAATACTTTTAAACTAATGACGAAAAATACTTACCCAATCAATGTTTTCAAGTCCCAATAACGGCAGAGAGGTTGAGAGAGAGGCAGAGGCAGAATGCTTTGTTTTTGCATTCTGCCTCTGCAATGGCAGAATTCAAATATGAAGAAGAAGGACTTTGCGCGACGAATACACAAGTTCATCGCGCAAACTTCTGTCGCAAAAAACCAAACCGTCCGTCGCGCAAACCCTTTTTTTCGTCGCGCTATCACCTGCCGACATCTAACTTTTGCGCGACGCTGGTATTTTCCGTCGCGCAACCTTTCGTCGCGCAATATAGTCGCGCAAAAACAAAATTCCGTCGCGCAAAACAATATATTCGTCGCGCAAACTTGGAACTTTACGCGACGAAAAGTACGTACGTCGCGCAAACAAAAATATCCCAACCAGGTAAATTTGGCGCCAAAATAAAATATCCTCGTTCTCTTACGCGACGAACAATCTTCCCGTCGCTAAGCTGTCTTGTGCGACGAAGAATTTCGTCGCACAAGTTTTTACCGCCAAATAAGGGGACCCACTAGGTTCTGTCCTTTTTTTGGGACGAATTAATGTACCGTCGCGCAAGATTGTCTTAAGCGACGATATGTCTTGTCGCGCAAATGATTCGCGCCAAAAAAATTCCACCCCGCTTTTTGTAACATCGCTTTGCGCGACGACGATTTTTTTCGTCGCGCAAAGACATTTCCTGCGACGAAAAATTTAATCGCGCAAATTTTCAGTGGATTGCGCGACGAATATTTTGTTTCGTCGCTCAAAGATGTTTTGCGCGATGAATTATTCTTCGTCGCGCAATCTTTCGTCGCGCAAATGGTGAAACGTAGTAGTGATATGTTGGATATCATATAGTTAGAGACTCCCTATAATTCAACTGGTTTTTGGGTTTTTATTTTTGTTTTCGCTTAGGTGATTGCCAGTGCCGGCCCTGAGGGTTTGCAAGGAGGGCGATGGCCATGGGCCTCGCATTTATAGGGCCCCAAATTATATATTTTATTTATGTACCAAGCTGAAGAATATGATTTTAGAGGAGAATAATTTCAATAGTTTTGGATTTAGAGGCCCCAAATCTGATTACAAGTGTTTTTGAATAGTCCAAATGAAAATTATGTAATATGTGAACATCAATTGAAAGTATTTAAGTATTTAATTGCTAAAAGTAGCAATCAAAGAAAGAAAGCCAATAGGGACTAGAAATTCTTTTATTTATCCAAAAATTCTTGTCAGTAGATTATTTAGCAAGGAAATATGAAAGAGTGCAAATTATTTGTATCCTTATTCTTGTTTATTTTCAGATTGGGAAAGCGATTATATGGGCAATATTGGAGCCGTGTCTATTTATCCAAATTGTATTTAATTGAATTTTTTTTTTCCATGTTAGTTTATTATATTCAGGAGAATGAAAAAGAAATGAGCCTCATTTTCATTTCTAGCCTAGGGCCACCCAAAAGTCATGGCTGACCCTGAATTGAGTGAGAATTCATAATATTAGCCTCCTCATTATGCTAGTACATGACTGAATTTCTTATGCTAGGCGAACGTGTCGACTAAAGTCCAAGCATATTAATTTAAGTTTAATTACTTACAAGAATTCCTCAAACAAGTTTTCAAAGCCAAAGACCTAATTTTATAATCTGAATTGAGTATAGACCAAATCATTTTGTGTGGAAAAATCATTTTGAGTATAAACATTGATCACAACAGAACCTCAACTGTAAAATCACAAGGCTAGTTAAGACAAGCAAATATGAAAACCAACAAGAATTAAGTCCCTAAAGTACCTCAACACTCAACTGTAAAATCAATGTCCCTAAACCAACAAAACAAACTTTTTCCTTCAATCAGCCAAATCAATGTCGGCTAAAGGTATTGCAATAATGTTGAAGTTTTTTTATATTCATATACAGGATGCAAGAGCAGCCATGACTTGGTGATTGATGGCATGACTTTTCACCTTCTTAGTGAACCAGTTGGCAGTTCTCAACCAATTATCCTAATGAAAAAAAAGGTCTTTTCCAAGCAAATAAAAACTTGGTGATTGATGTTCTCAGCAATCTTTACCATTGACCCCTTTGAAAAAAATCCAGCAATCAAATGTGTCAAACCTACATTTTTTAATCCCTAAAAACAGTACTTGAAAAAACTAGCATTAAAAATTGAAAAATTATGTTGACTAATTAATATTTGTTGTTATTAATAAAGGATTTGAAAATCCCCACAAATTTTTCATGTTGAAATCCACTCATTTCCCTTAATAAAATTATGCATAGAAAACTAGCATTAAAACTTAAATATTGAAAAATTTAATACTTTAATCACAATGTGTGGTGTGGCTGGCAAACTGCTACCTCCAGCTAGTAGATTGCCTAGTGCCTAAGTGGTAGGGTTTCGAAACTAGTAGAGAGCACTTTGTCGCTAGGTGCAAGTCAAACTCTGCACAGGGTCGGGTGTAAGGACACCTCATGGTATTTACCAAAAACAAATTAGTACTTCAAATAAAAAAGTATTTTGACAATAAGATGAGTTTCCTTGTACATTCACTAATTAATATTGCTATTAAATAACGGATTTCAAAATCCCTACAAATTTTTCAAGTTGAAATCCACTCATTTCCCTGAATAAAATTCTGCACAGAATATGCATTAACATGCTCAGATGGGATCTTGCTACTAAAGGGCACTCTCTTGGAAAAATCAGAACCAGCTCCAGAATTACCAAACTCCCCATAGAAAAGGGTGCTCAAAGCAAAATCCTCACTCCAAGTCATCCACCCATCTGGGGAAAGAAGAGCTTCCATGGTACAGTTTATAAAAACTGTCCTTGAATACTCCTTCCATGGCCTCCCCAAGTAGCTCTTGTGCACTTTGGGGTTGTTTTGATATAGCTTCATGAACTCTTCGGTGCCATTGATCAAGCAGTTCTGAAATACGAAACCAGTTGATTGTGCAGGGTCTGTTCTGCCGTGAGCTGTGACGGTGCTACTTTCGCCGATCTCGGGGTTTAGTTGTCGAGGGCGGATGAGGATATTGCAGTCTTGGAAAACCGCAGCTGAGTTTCCGAAGATGAAATCAACGTTGCCTTGGATGTTGCATGACTTGTAGAACTGGCGGTTGCCGTGTGCGTAGAGAGTGTCCTGGTTGCCTAAGATTTCACAGTTCTCAATCACAGAGAGATCACTGTCTGATCTGAAGGCTACTGCTTGATGGACATCAGGGCCTGCTGTGTTCTGGATTGTGAGACCACTGGCCATGAACCCATCTCCAAGAACACCTGAAAAATAATAAGAAACAATCAGAACCTTTACTTTCAAAGCATAATAAAAACATGTAATAAATAAAAATAAAAAGTTATGCAAATAACCTACCGACAGTGGCAGAATTGTACGTGGAGATTCCGGGCATGCCCACATTCAACGACCCAGTAATTACCGTTTTGCCAATCCCGTCACCCAAAAACACCACGTTCCGCTTCTCTAAGGGCACCCTCACGATCTCGTCGTACACCCCAGCCTTTATGCGAATCACGAACTTCTTCTCGCCCGCGTTATCCGGTGCGGCGTTCACCGCCCTCTGCACCGTCCTGTAGCATTTCTCAGACTTTTCCTTGCACACCGTCACGTCCGACGTTAAATTCGACGGCACTCCTCCCCGAACCCCCTGCCCTGACCCTCTGCCCTCGACCCGCTCCCAGAACCCGTCGCGCTCAGTCTTGGGCGGGGCCCACAACTTGAGGTCGTTTCCGAAGTTGTCGTACGAGAACATCATGCTGAGGGTGTTGCTGGACTTTCCGACCAGCGAGTCGAGAAACGACATCGTCTCGTTGACCATCTGCGTGTCGTTGGCGTACTTGAGGCCCGACCAGCAGCCGTATTGGTAGAGCAGCGCGGCGCTCATTGAGGCACGTGCGTTTTTAATGCTTCCTCGTGACAGGTTGTCGGTGGCGAGAGAAATGCGGTACTGGGAGTTCCCGAGGTCGTCGAGGCAATTGTTAGCGGCGGTGGTGCGGTTTTGGTTGCCTGCGGACGAGTCTAGGATAGCCTTCACCAACTTCTGCGCCGTGTGGAGGCCATCGGTGGAGACCTGGATAGCGGATTGGATGGCTTGGATTGGGGTGGTGTTTGGGTCAGTGACGAGCCCGGCTAAGGAGGCCTGACAAGTGTCGGGAAATCGCGTGGCTTTGCAGACTTGCTGGATCAGAGGGATAGAGGCGGTGACGTGCATGCGGGGTTGAAGATTACGGGCGGCGGAGGTGAGAGAGAGGAAGAGAGTGAGGGAGAGGAAAGGGAGGAAAAGGAAGGAGGCCATGGGGATGAGCAAGAGGAACTTGGTTTTGGGAGAGTGTTTTTTTTTTTGCTTTGGAAGTTGGAGGGTTTGAGTGATTTGAGTTGCAAAGGTTGAGAGACTTTGGATTGATTTTATAGCCTATAATGCTACCACCTTGTCGATGCAGGAAAAGGAGGAGAGAAATTTTTCTATATATTTTTTTCTCGTTTTAGGAAATCTCTTGTTACTAGGATAAGAAAGTTGGCTGATGGCCTCTCTAACTAAGAGGAAAGGGAAAGTTTTTTTTCCTTTCTCATGCAGGTAGCTTGGTTGGGATGGGAAAACCCTCATGACATTGACAACCATTGGTCAAACATAAAGAATATAGAAGGCTGTGTGAATAATTCCGTTGACTCAATAAGGGAAAGGAGTAAACTAGTGCTAAATTACATCAGTACATACTACAAGGAAACCAAAACCTATTAGGTAAGAATAAAGTCAGACCAGAAACACAATCAATTATGGATTTAATACGTCAAAGGGAATATTTGATGTAAGAAGAGTTGACTTCCCTTACAAGGTTGAGGTCACCACGGAGTTAGCTAGCGGAGTGACGTGGCCATAAAGGACCGACAGAGTTTAGAGATCAGCAGAACGACGTCTCTTACAAGTGGAAGCTCCTATCGCTCCACTCCATACCTCCTTTGTCTTTATTGTAACCTCTGCAGCTCCGCCCTTCTGGCCTTGTTCACTTCTTCTAATTAGCTAGCCAGCTAGCTATCAGATTCAGCAGCAGATTAGTTGACATCAATTTTCCCGGGAAAGTGAGAGAGAAAGAGCGAGAAAGTTCGAGAGCGTTTTCATTTCCTCAATCTGTCGCTGAGAGAGGCATTGCTGTATGTCAGTGGAAAACTACTCCAGTGACAGTTACTACGGTGGATACGGCGAGCTCGATAACCCTTCGCAACTCAGGAAAAAGCGACGCCTTGTTGCCTTGTTGCCACACGTCAACAGGTCAATTGCAATGTTCCAAGCCCGCCTTTTATTTATTATTAAATTGTTTAGTTATATTAGCTTAACATGCGATGCACTACTAGCTAGTGATATAAGGCCAAATCATGGTTCAGACCAAAAAAAAAAAAAAAAAAAGGCCAAATCATGGATAATAGAAAGTATATAGTACAAATTAAAACTAAATAAAAAATAAGCCGGCCACAACTAAAGCTCCTACCACCAAATTCATTTACGTAAAGAAATATTATGTGAAATGAGTCGTTACTCCTTGTTAAATTTATCGTTGATACGTAGACGAAAACATATGTTTTTTCGAGTAAGTTTAGGGATTGTTCTTTCTAAATAATGAGCCAAATAATGTTCTTTTTATAGAGATTTTTTATTTAAACCCCACACTTCTCTTAGTTCACCTCATGTTCTAAGTTCATCCTAACTTTTAATTTAAATTTTCGCAATTTCTAAGAAAACCTCACTATCTTCCCAAACTACCCTTAAATACACCCCAAACTAAAGAAATAAGAACTAAAAGAGATTATTTAAACCCCATAATTTTCTTTGTTTCCAGCAAAAAAAAACACAAACAAATGAAACCCCAAATCCAAAATTTAATACTTCTAGAGAAAGAGAACAACTTTACCTATCTCCAAGAACTGTAACTGGAATTCTAACACTTGGGTATTGTTGAGTTGAGAGAGAGAGAGAGAGAGAGAGAAAGAGAGAGAGTTTGTAAACTTGAAGATGGAAGGAGGTTTCTAAAACTTAATATGAAGAGTGGTGGGGTGTGTGGGATGTGTGTATAGATGTACTAAGGTTAATTATTAAGTTGGATGACATTTTTTGTCTTTTTACACGATAATAAAACTTACAGCTTAATGATTTAAGTAGTGGGGTGAACAAAGAGAAGTGCGGGGTTTAAATAGAAAATCTTTTTTTATATACTAGAATATGGTCCAACCTTATCTTATCATTGGAAGATTAATTGAGGTATTATGTACGGCCCTATTTTTTTAAAATATAAATTTAAATTAATTGAATATCCTAAGTTGCAACTTGCATTGCAGGTATAAGTATGTGTGTGGAGAAGATTTGGCTAGTTGTCTCCAGATGATGTATCATTCTCTATATCCAGCTTAAGTAAGAAGGGTCAATAGACATAATCATACTCTTGAATTCAAATCTGCAGATATTGTTTTCCTAACATTGATACATATATTTACTGTACACTCAAGTCCTATTTAGTTCTTTTTAGTCTTGTAAAAGACTGCATAGATTGACCAATGGAGTAAACTCTTCCAAAACTTGTAAAATGATGACTCTAGATTGACCACTAGTGTTACGTTTTAAGGATAGTTTATGTATAGAGATGACTACATGTAGGGGACGTGTGAAGCTGCCATGGAGGTGTGAGTGCGCACTTAATCTCTAATGGATAGGGCTACCACCTTAATGGTGTGAAAGCTACCTATACAAAATAGGTGTACACAATAAATTAGGAGAATGCTACCTATTAGGGTAGAGTGAAAGCTAATGTTGAGGTAGGTAGATGTATATGCTTCATTTCTAACATAGATGGCTACCACCCTAATAGAGTGAAAGCTACCACATTAACGGCTTCCCATATTGTGAAGCTAGTAAACCAATTTAGTAACATGGAGAGGGCTACCCAATAGGGACTGTGTGAAAGTTATTATTAGAGTAGGTGCACACTTGACTTCCAATAGAGAGGGCTATCGCCCTTATAGTGTGAAAGTCGATATACAAACATCCTTTCATAAAAGAAAAAAAAAACTTTGTATTGGGACTTCAAGTGTAGAGGCTTGAATAAGACTAAATAGGACTTGAGTGTACTTGACATATTGGGAATGCTTCCCCTCTCATAATTTTCATTGAACGAAACAAGCCCTATACCATTAGTTACAGTTATAACTTATAACTTGTTGATTTCATGACTTATATTATTTATATGTTGTCATTGATCGCATCACATTTAAGTTTGGTTCATCGTTTAAATATGAAACTTGCAGTGAAGATGTATTGTTAAGATATTTGGATTGAAGAATTACTTTTTTGGGGAGGAAGAGATTCAATCGGGAATTTGGTTTGATTTTATTGCACTACCCATCTGATGATTTCCAAGTCTTAGAGTGGACAATGAGCAGAGAGGTAAATGTAAACCTATTAATTTGGTTTATTTCCTTGTAGAATATGCAAGTGAAATAGGTGCAGATCATCAGGCTCGCCAGGAAACTTATTAATTTGGACATGATAATGTATATTTTCTTTATTTGAATTTTTATTAATCAAGGTATGGTGAAATGATTGTCAGTTAAATTTGTCTTTTATATAGATTGGAGTTTGGACATGATTTTGCATTTCTGATTCTATTGGGATGCTTAAATAGAATTTATTTAGATATGAAGATACTGGAATTATTATCTCATGGATTTAGCCTGACTTAACATATTCAAACCTCAAGAGACAACTTTCCTCTGCTCATTTGCTCTTGTCAAGAATTGTTAAACTAACACATTTGTGAAGAAATTTGGGATTTGAGTTCTGCATATTGCATATTATTGTACTCTGCCATATCATCCTTCCTTATTGTGTTTTGCAAATGTATTGGACTTATCCTTATCCTTATCGCCTTCCCTTGCTTGTTTCTCCATCTCTGGCTCCCACATCAAACAAACGAGTAAGTAAAGTCTCTATCTTTTTCTGGTTTTTTACTTTAAATCCCACTCATCAGAAAACAGACAGTACAATTATTATCGTAGGTTATGAGACCTTCAGAAATCATTCCTCAAGTTATTTGATGCATTTTGAGCAGCATGACAGTTGAATGGTACGAAATTATTAAAGAGGATGTTTGTTAGAAAGTACGCTACTAAATTACATTCTTTAAAGTTATCTGAACAATAATAGATGCTTATGTTACTAAAGTATCTTGTCAAATGACACCATAGCTCCTAGATTGGAACACATGGGTTCAAAATCATACAATTATCACATCCTTAATAGGCTATGCTAGAGTTCCATCAAATTCAAATCATATTAGCTAACAAAAGTAATCTCATTCGGGAAATTAACAACATCCAGTAAAAGACAATATGGCATATACTATTCGAGAACAATTGGTGCATCTACATTATCACCATCGAGCTTGTCTAGAAATTCAGATGGGATGTCACCTCTGAGAATTTGGACTCTGAATACTAGCCTAGTACTGCTGCACTCCAATTGTTCAAACACACAAGCATCTCCAACCTTCAAATTGTTGTCAATGGCAAATACTTTCCAATTATCAAGTCTTTTATAACTAGATGATCCATGATATATCATCTCCCAGTTCTTTCCCCGAAATGTGAGAAACGTGGGGATTGTACAGGAAGGTAGTGTTGCACTAAATTTGCCTGGGACCACCTGCTCAAACAAATGATTGTTTCAACAAATTAGACTAATTAAAGCGAAGAAAATGATAATCCCAAATTAGAGAATTAGCAATGCACAACATTATTACCTACAATTGCAAAGAAAAAGAAAGTTTCAGTAGTAGCCATATTATTTTTCGCTTGAACAAGGCAACCCTTTATTTAAAACTAAAACGTATGTACAAATTGCCCATACATCATGCTCATCAAATAAATTGTTACTTCATTGCAATGGTCAATCATGTAGACTGGCACCAATAGTTAAGAAATTGACATAGGAGGAAGTCTCACCATCATTTAAATATGGAAAATTATGGGATAATTTACCAGTTGGTATATGGGTTTGACAGTTGTTTTCGTCAAAACCACATCAAAAAAGGGTTTCTCAGAAAGTGGCCAAAATTCATCCCCTTCCAGTTCAATCACGGGATTTGATGGGGGTAGATCTCCCATTTGAGGTTCTCCCATTTCATCAACTAGAAATTAACAATGAAATTATCTGCAAAAGTAATCATAATACTGATGAAAACATACTCAACAGTACAAACAAAACACCAAAAACATCTTATGATGAAAAAGAGATCATGAATTTTAAAGGTTATGGAAAGTTGCAAAGAATTTCAGAGAACTTCAGAATTATATGCACTTGTAGGCAAAAACTTATTAGAAATAAATAATCCGAAAGGGTGAAACACAATGAAACAAGTGCATGAGACATATAGAAACTGAAGAGACTAAACATAACGTTTGTCAATAGACAAAAGCAGTAAACCCATCTGTTGGGTAGGCCTTAAGACATGAAAAATTTAGGCATTTTCTTATATAATCGGCAGCTCTTAGGCTTACTACATTCACAACAATGCCTAAAGCCAAGAAATTTGAAACCCATTTTGAAAAAGAAACTACCTTTTAAGATCTGGTGGAAGTGGCTTGGTGTGGTGAAGAAGAGAGCATGAAGATCTGGTGGAAGTAGCCGATTGACAGAGCCAACGGCGAGAGAAAGAAGAAGAGAGCCAATCAGCCAAAAAAGGCTCAGCTCGGTTTAAGAACTGTGCTAATTTGTTTTTGGTAAGACTGTACGTTCATATATTCCTATTTTATATATGAATTTCTTAAAATTTGAAATTTGAAACTAATTTTCCCTCCAATTCTTTCTGGCACTTTTGCTGTCAATGAAGAAGTCTTCGTTTCTTTCTTCATTGACCTGTGTTGTTAATTGGTATATTTTGTAACGGCTGGTCTGACAAACTAATCCCATGTGGATTATGATATTATAGTTCCATAAAACATTTGTTGATAAGAAGCTGTCATTTGACTTTTGACTTAGCACAGACAAGCGGGTAAGTAAAGTCTCTGTCTTTTTCAGGTTTTTTGCTTTAAATTTCCGATTTTTGCAGTCCTTTCAGCCCTAGTGCTCATCACCCATGTCAACCACAGACAGCATGTTCGATTCTGATATCTGGGTTTTTGTATAAATTGCGTTTGGGTTTGGTGCTTTGGTGGGTTTTTCTGATTTCAATTCAATCGGGTTTACAAGGAATGTCCTAGATTGTTTAACCCTCGATAGAATTTTTAAGTCCTTTGCCGGAATTAGTTCATAAAAGAACTTTTCATGATTCATGCACTTTCAAGCTAACTGCAAATTGTATTAATTGGTTTTGGAGATGACTGGGTTGAAACCACTGCAAAACAATATGAGAATTTGTTGATAAATTTTTTATTCAATTTTGGTGATGATTGTTTTGAACCCAAAAGTTTACGGCCTTTTAACTTCCTTAGGTGTTTTGGGATTTGAAGGGACAGTAAGTTCTCTCTACCATTCTGCATTGGGGGTTGTCTTTCAAACTCTATCTGCAACCTGAAATACTCAAATGTACTTAAAACAAGAAAACAAAAACATAAAAGGTGTTTGTTACAGTATTTATAGAGATCTAGTTTGGAAATGGAGTCACTAGTGCTCTTGTTTAGTGTGTATTGCAAATATACGTTCGTGATTTATTTTGTTTTCTTATTGTGTTTTGCAAATATATTTGAAATGATGACCTTATTACAGAGCTCTGGAAGATTCTGTACCTGATGAAGCTATTCAACTTTACACTGATGCTTGTGCTCTTCTTGAAGATGATGACAAGGATCAAATGGCCTTTGATCTATAATGAGCTGCCACTAGCTGTCTTCTGGCAGCATTAATAATCAGGCAATTAACTGTTATTCCTTATGGCTTAATTGAGGCTAAGGTATTGGAAAGCTGTGGTTTGAGGTTTAAAATCTATTAGAAAAGAGTAGGACGACTCTCTCACTTGGAATCTGGGGCTAAATATGAGTCTTTGCTTGTGCCATTGTTTTCAACTTTAAGTTCTTACTGGATCTAGAAAATGTTCTTACTGCTGCTTTTCTGTTGAGATGGGGCTTAGCAGCTGATAACTGCAATGCTACTAATACCAATGCTGATAAGGTGTGGAAGTATTTCTTTTGGCACTAATCTTTACCAATATTTTGGATGTATTTAGAAATTAGATATATCGTACGTCCTGGACTAGTGTAGAGGTATTGGTATTTGATATGAAGACAATATTGAAATGGTTTCCTACGCTTTACATACATGAGGTACTAAGTAATATGTATTTTCTATCCTTTCCCCTTTCATTTCCTTGTGGCTTCATTAGATAAAGGGACCAAGTTTTGGTTTCGTCTGTAGTAATTAGCATTTCTCTTCTCATGAAAGCTTATTATGAGTCGTCTTGTATTCTTGTATCCTTGTAGCCTTTTTACATATTCCCTGAGTCTTGACTATTCCACTGTGAAAAGTAATTCTGTCACACTATTTACTGTTTATCCATATGTTTTTGTCTCCTTGAATTCCTTCCTACTAGTTACAAGAACCCATGAATGTAATGACTGTTAGATCTTGAAGCAAACCTTCACAGTTGGGTGGCAGAGTGTCGATTTGCATCCTTTGATTATAAAAGTGTCTGAAGTAAACTTCTTAGTTGTGTCCTTGAATTGGCCTAACATTGTCTTTGTGAAAATACAAATAACTCTTGTGTACAATCATTGTATTTGCTTTCTTATTTTGAAAGCTTTTTTTTTTTTCTTGATTTCAAGGTGGCTATCTTCATGACATCAATGGGAAGAAGTATCTTGATTTTTTGTTTCCGGAAGAAGTATCTTGATGACCCAATGGAAAGAAATATCTTTATGACCCAAGTTCTCTTATGTACTTTCATTTTACATTTTGTATTATGAAAGTTTTTGGCTATACCCAGCAGAAGAATCAAATGCTGGTACTCCCATGTTGAGCTTTGGGAGTAAAGTTACTTCAATGAAGGATTCTGATGCAGCTTCTCCTGCGGTTAACTATGTCTCTTAGAGTGATGACAAAGTTGCACAGCCACAGTTTCCTTTTGCTTTGTCAGTGGCAGTTGGTGAATCTGTTGACGTAAAATCTGGTGCCTTTTCACACCTCAAGCCTAAAAGCTCAAGCAGGTCCATATGATAATTTGCTAATTTTCTTTTTAATATTCTCCTATTGTTGATAAGCATTGTTGAAGGCCCTTGAATGTTGCATTTATCTTTTTCCTTATGTTTTCTTTATAAAAAGAGATAGAAGGAGATTTAAGTGTATTAAAACAAACCTAGGCTTCTGAAGGATTTTCCTTCAAAGGAATGGGCAAATGGATTGGAACTCTGTGAATATCTTTCAGTTGGTAGAGGATATGCATGTCCAAAGACCATGAAGGTAGTTATGACCTAATACCACGAAGGCAGGTTGCCTGTAAATGTCAGTTTAAAGTGTTCACTTGAGTGTGGCAATGAAAAATTAAGCTATCGTCTGTTGGAACCTTTGTATAGTTCAGCGTGGGTTCTCTTATGCACAACCTTTGTATAGAATCCAGATCTTGTTTTCTTATGCACAACCTTTGTATGATTTCATTTTATTTGACTGCCTACATTTGTTTGTTTGTGAAATTTCAGTTGAGGCTTCCTCAATGCTTATCTATGGGGTAGAACAATGAATCGTATATTAGGCTTAGATTCTTTGGATCCTTGTTAATAAGTTTGACACCTTCTTTTGAATTGTTATATATCTGAAAATATCATGTCAAATTGAAAAGTGTCAAAATAGTTCCATACGGAGTTTTACTAAAAATCATACTTTAAGAGTCACATGCTAATTTTAGCTGTAGATTTGTAACACCGAAGTAGGAACCTCTATAGCACTTCCTTATTAGATTTGAAAGTCACCTTTTCGAGTTGTGTTGAACACTGCAGAGTGTACTGTTATATGTTGTTGCTCATTGACTCGTTGATTTTCTTAGTGTCATCCTGTGCCCAAGTCTAGATCAGATGGTTTCAAAGCAAGTTCAAATGTCTTTTCCTTGCTGCTTCTAAGTTTTGGGGAGACATTTGAAGATGCATATCAAGTGATCTTGATTTTGGATGATCGAGAGCAATTTGCCACTCGGGGGGTCAGTAACTTATTTCTTCTGCCATATTTCTTTTCATGTCAAAGCCAGTGAAAGATACTCCTTGTTCTTTCTTGACATCGAAAGAGTTTTGTGGTTAAGTAATAATTATTTCAGAACGAAAGACAGAGCAATACTAAATTTAAATATTTACAAATAAAAAGAGAAGAATCAAAGACTGGGAGACGATGAAAGCTGAACAGAATTAAAACAACCCCAATCTTCTTCTCCGATCAGCCCCAAGCCCTCTTGCTCGAAGGGAGGGAGATCAATGAGAGAGAAGAGAGAGGGGCGGTTTTGAGTGAGAGCACCTTCCTCTGTGTCGTGTTGTAACTGGTCTCCCTTTTATGTACTCTTCATGTTGGATTCTTGCTATTGTATTATCCTCAATAGTCAATACTAATGTTTGTCCTATTCTTTGTCCATTGTTTGCTATTGTTTATAGAACTGTGATTAATTTCGTGTCTATTGTGTTTAGATCACGACCTGGGAGAATAATTGAGAATGTTCATACTCAATTCAAAATCAAAATAGAGGTCAGTCCTCGAAGTCTGTTATATGCTAGTTCTTCTAATACTTTCATTGAACATTAACTAGATTTTGAACTGTCTGAGTATCATTTTTATATGTTTTACTTTGTATCGGTTTCACAAAACATGGCGACTTTTGGTTCTGCTTTTGGTTACTTTTTGTGTGTTTGTATTGTGTTGACATATTTTGCTACTTCATGATTGAGTCAGCTGAAAATTTTAAATACAATGAGGGAACTTTTCATGTTTCCCTCTTCAGTTATGAGTAGTTTTTTATGAAATGGCGCAGTGAATTCTGTGAAGCTAAGCTAATGGCCTTTTTTCTGAAAAGTATATACCTGTGGAATTGTCAGTAATATTATTGTAAATGTGTATTCGACTGTGGCTTTTGTTCATGCAGTTCACGACCTCTCCGAAGGGGTTGACCTGAGTAATAGCAGATGAGGCGAAACGGCGTAACAACCTCCGACCAATGCCGTCTTCTCTTCAAGTCGTAGTTAACAGCCCATAGTTAACAGTACTAGAGTCAATGGCCAACGTCGTCATCTCTATATTTTTATGCATTTATTTATTTTTATTTTTTTGGGTTACCTTTTTGGTTTGTTCCCACATCAACGTCGTGTTACAAAAATAGGTTACCGTGAATTTAGAGTATGCAGTTTTGAGAACCTAAGACATTGCAACTGGGACTTATTTTGGCCTTCTGTGGAGCAAAAAACCCACCATGGGATTTTGGTTTCCCCTATATGAAGAACTCAACTGAGTCGATCTATTCATCCTTGGATAAGTAGGGCTTCAGCTAGTCAGTTTCACTTTCACCTCCCTGGGACATCTTAGTAAGGCCGCATGTCTCCTCAGTGGCCCTATTCTTTCTGGGCTTTGCAAAATCTCTCCACTTGCTTTGAGTCCTATAATTGAACTCCACATTTTCCATTGACGTTTGCATTTCTCTCTTGCTATTTATGATGACAAAGTCATACTTCTAATCTGTTCTACTTGTTTTTACCTTTTTGTAAATAATTCCATTGCTAAAACCCGAACTCAAATTGGCTAATTTTCATTTATAATTTTGAGAACTTGCAAGTATCTGGCTCTGGAACCTTCCATTCTTGTTAAAAATATTTTGGCTTGTTGTAGTGTTCCTCGTGTGTTTCTACTTCAAATATCAAATTGTTGTGAGAATTAATCCACATGGCATCATAAAATGATTTTTGAGATTCGCGAGAATAGTGAATCTCTGTCTTTTATATAGAGTGGAGTTTGGATATGATTTTGCATTTCTTGGGATGCAAGTAAGCGTATACTTGTTAGACTTGGTTTTCTTATTTTACACGGCACCTTGGTTTGGAAAGTTGGTCTCCGTTGAATAAAGTCATGGACTTCGGGCAATTAGGACATGCAATACAAGGCCATTTCACAGGAGGAAAAAGACTCGACCAAGTTGACAGCTGATAATTGACTACGTGTGTGTGTCATCTCCAGTGGTAGATTGCCAAACAAATTTATTGTAGAATTCTCATATAAACCCACATGACAATTACCCAGAAGCCATGAAGCTTCACTTTTGGTTAACATATTTGACTTTTACAACCTCAAAAAGAGCCCAAAATAGCCATCATGCATGCATGTCAAATCTTAAATGGAAATCAAGGATTAGCACAACTCAGCCTCTACTTAAATTCAACTGTGGTAGAAATGGGGTATGCAATGGTAAATATAGTGGTGCACCTTCAATTCATCTTGCGTATGTTACATAACAATACAAATGAGTGACAAGATGCAAAAGCCATTAGAACAATAATAATAAATAAGATCACCTGGGCCGGTTCTTCAATATTTACTTTGATTCAGGCGATTAATGCGCCCCACTTGTTCGATCAAATTCCCGAACCAGACCTGCGTGCCGTACCTATGTTAATATCGTCCCAAACACGACATGAGTTTTCTGTTGACGTGAGTCTCCTAATTAATCAAGGAGATTTACTTCCTTGATTAATTAAGGGATTTACTTTTCTATTTTTATATAGTTGACAAATCACTGTGTAATTAGGAGATACTTTTCTAATTCTTTATTGTATCTAATTTCTTGTAAAGCACCCTGTAAACTCTTAAATATACCTCCTTATGGAGAAAAATAAAATTAACCTAATACATTCAAAACATATTTATATTTTAGCATTTTCCTCAGAGAATCCAAAAAGCTTTACACTTCATTGAGAGTTGGGAAAATTGTTACTCATAATCTTCTACTTCCATTGGTTGTTAAAGCGTGTGTGGCGCCAAATATGGCATTTCTTTAGATGAAGGTCCCTCGGGTCTCCTCTCTCCTATGCGCTGATGTATTAACTGCTTTCCTTCCCGCTGAAATTCAATCTTATTCTCAAAGGAATGAAAAGAAAAGAAACACTATGTTTTCATCTTTTACTGTTATCAGTGTTCATTCTAAGATTTGTGCATCAGGAAATAACTAATGAAAAAAAAAAAACACCAATTGGGCTGCGATGTGAATTTCAACAAACGTAAAATTACCTAAATGGATGAAGTCTCACACTTATTCACAATTCACACATTTTCTGGTTGTAAAATATCATTACTTACAGCATACCTTGGGGGAGTAGAACAGAGTAAAATAAAATGAATGGCAAAGCTCGAAACCAACTTCTAATTCAACACATTTTTCTTTCATAACATGAATAATGATAATGTCTCATGTCATTGTCTCCCATTCAATTAAGATTTTAAAAGAATTTAAAAGAGTTTAAAAGTTTGGGTGTATTCAATTTAGATTTTAAAAGAGTTTGTAAAAGTTTGGGTGTATTCAATTCAGATTTCAATTGATATTAAAAAAATACATCGAAATCTAGGTATATTTAATTATGACTTTTAAAAAGTCAAACAAAATTTAGGTGTATTCAAAAAGTAATTTATTTTGAAGGAATTAATAAGTTGCCCGATTTCGTTAGAAAATAAAGTGGTAAGTATAAACACAAAATGCTTTGACAAATCTTATGTGAACCCTAGAAACTTTGAACGTGCTCTACGCTTTCTAGTCCTTGAACATGTGTGCTTGTCCAGTGGAGGTAAAAAATCTCTTCTCTTTTTCTAGCTTTCCAGTGCTTGAATAATTGATGTTGCTATACATCATTATATATCCAAGCAATTGCTGTTGCTTGTATTTGATGCACATCATGTATGAATAGTTGACTAGTTATTGTTTTCATCATATATACAAGCAATGTGCATCAAATATGAATAGTTGACTAGTTATTGTTGTCATCATATATCCAAGCAATTGCTGTTGCTTGTATTTGATGCACATCATGTATGAATAGTTGACTAGTTATTGTTGTCATCATATATCCAAGCAATTGCTGTTTCTACTTTTCCTTCTTTTTCTTTTTTTTTGGTTGCTATTTTTTTTTCTGGGACAGTTTTTTGGTTGCTGTTTTTTTTTTGTTTCTGTACTTTTTCTGCATCATCCCTTGTTTTTTTTTTGTTCTGCGTTTCCCAAGCAATTGCTGTTTCTACTTTTCCCTTCTTCTATTTTTGGTTACTGTTTTTTTTAAATAGGTTTTTGGTTGCTGTTTTTTTTTTGTTTATGTACTTTTCTACATCATCCTTTTTTGTTGTTGTTGCTGTTCATCAAATGTCAATAGCCTTCTTCATCTACAATCATCCTTTTTTCTTGTTCTGCGTTTCCCTTCTTTATCAATGTACTATATATATCTAGTCCATGCCAAAACAAAACAAAAAGGGAAAAAATTATCTTCATATATATATTTTTTTCTTATGAACTAATTAAAAATTGCATGTATTATCTAGTAACATTATTAATGGAGATGGAAGAAGTAGATGAAGTACTATGGAATGAAGAAATCGGGGAAGAAAAAGAAGAAGAGGAAATGGACGATGAAGAATTAGAAAAACATGATTATGAAACCATTAAAATACTGTTGATGGCAACAGAAGCAATAGCTCAAGTGCTCAATGCTTTAATGGCTCTCATACATGATGGTCATATTGAACTTTCGTTAGCTCGATGCCCAATTTCTACAATTGGGTACAATTATATAAATAAGGTACTAAATAAGGATCCTCAACACTTTCGACAGCTATATAGGATGTATCCTGATGTGTTTATGAAGCTATGTGGTATTTTAAGATAAGTAATGACTACTTCATTCGTTATAGTAAATATTATTATTATTATACAAATTTATAAATAAACTCAATCCTAAACATGTATTTATAAAAAAACCAAGCACTGTAAGAAACCAAAGTCCAAGGCCAAAACTTTCGAAACCAAGGTGTTGTGTCAGCAGTGATTCATGATACAACCACTCTTCTCTGACCCGCAAGCCCAGTATCTCGAAGGCCCACTTGGTGATGGGACCAGTGTCCTCTGTTTTTCCTTAGCATTAAGAGAATAATACATCTACCTTGGAATTGTCGGCACCTGTCCCCAATCATCTAAGGTTTCCTCTGTTTTTCCTTAGCATTAAGAGAATATTTCCTCTGTTTTTCCTTAGCATTAAGAGAATAATACATCTAGCTTATATAAAGGGTGTCCACGGCCAAGAGTTTCGAAACCAGGGGTCTTTTACTTCTAGCTTTTGCTTCTTCCATCTTCTCTGCATAACTTTTATAGTCTCAGAATATCGATGCAAGCCTTGAGAAAACTTTTTGTCTGCTCCTTGTTAATCTCTTTCATAGGAATCTCAACTACAACCGCATTAGACACAATCACTCCAAGTCGATCGATGAGAGATGGTGAAACTCTAGTTTCAGCAGGTGGAAGCTTCGAACTGGGATTCTTTAGCCCTGGTGCGTCAAAGGGCCGATACTTGGGAATATGGTACTCTTTTGATACTGATACAGTTGTATGGGTAGCCAACAGAGAAACACCACTTGGCGATTCTTCAGGAGTTTTGAAGGTTACCGAGCAAGGAGTTCTAGTCCTTCTCAATAGCTCAAACAGCATGAAATGGACATCCAATTCATCTAGAACTGCAGGGAATCCAGTATCACAACTCATGGATTCAGGAAACCTTGTTGTGAAAGATGGAAATGAAACTAACCCTGATAGCTTCTTGTGGCAGAGTTTTGATTATCCTTGTGACACATTGTTACCAGAAATGAAGCTTGGTTGGGACTTAGTTACTGGTTTAGATAGGTACGCCTCGTCTTGGAAGAGCACAGACGATCCTGCTCCTGGAGAGTTTTCAGTAGGGATGGATCTCCGTGGTTTGCCACAAGTTGTTATTATGAAAGGAGCTAAGATAATGGCTAGAGGAGGGTCATGGAACGGCCTTTATTTTACAGCATATCCATATCCTCCAAAAACACAAGCAAACCCAACATTGGAGTTTGAATTTGTGTTGAACAAGGATGAGATCTATTATGAGTACAGGCTTCTAAACACGTCCATGTTCTTGAGATATATGTTGAATCCATCAGGCATTGTGCAGCAATTCAGATGGGTGTACCAAACACATAGTTGGGAACTTTCCTCTACATTCCAAGCAGACCAGTGTGAGAATTATGCCTTGTGTGGTGCATATTCTAGTTGCCGTATCAATGTCTCTCCCATATGTGCATGCTTGAAGGGATTTGTACCAAAATCTCCAAAAGATTGGAATTTAGGATATTGGTCTGATGGGTGTGTTAGAAAGATTCCATTGGCTTGCAGCTCTGGAGATGGCTTCCTAACATACACTGGGGTTAAATTGCCAGACACATCTTCCTCATGGTTTGACAAAAGCATGAGCCTCAAGGAATGCAATGGATTATGTTTGAACAACTGCTCATGTACGGCATATGCAAATTTAGATATCAGGGGAACTGGCTGCTTGCTGTGGTTTGGTAGCCTCCTTGACATAAAGGAATTAACTGCCGGTGGCGGTCAAGACCTCTACATACGGATTGAAGCTTCAGAACTTGGTAAGTCTTAGACTTTTATTTGATCTTATTTTTGTTTTTCAAGACGATAGTGGAAAACATTTTGACAATATATTTAAAGGTTAAGGAAAAACGAGTTTTTGTCTGCTTGTTGTGTTTTGCTTTTGGAAGGGGGTTTGATGGGGCAGCAGTAAGAAGCAGCATGAAAACCCGAATTACATGTTCTTCTACCTAATGGTAATAGCATGAAAACCACAAATGGTGGAGATTTCCTGGGTTGGCCTTGCTGCTTCATCTGCAGTTATGCAAAGTATAGCTAAAATAAGTTGGTTTTAGATTCACCATTACTTTAACCATGAGAAAATTGCATGAAGCTTCTGTTTTAATTATAATATTTCAGATAGAATTGAGAGAAAGAGCACTTTCAAGAAGAAAAAGCTACCCGGAATACTCATCGGCTCTGCAGTTTTTCTTGTGTGGTTTACAATTGCATTGATATTGTATATACGAAAGAGGAAACTCAGAAATCAAGGTAAATATCTCAACATGGAAAGTATCTCGACTGAAATATGCATTAGATTATTAGTATTTAATTTAGATAGTTTGATTTTCTTGTGTTCCAATGAAATATGCATTAGACTATTCTATAATTTCTCCAAGAGTTGGTTTAGGGTAAAGCATTGAACCAATTAAATGGTGACACATGGCATATGGTGATTTGACCAATTGATTAACCAATAGAATTCTTACACATCTGTTTATCCATGCTGAAGATCTACCAATTTCAGGAGTCAGAAAAGATTACCTTGGAGAAGACAGTGAAGACATGGAGTTACCATTATTTGATTTGCCCACCCTAGCTAAAGCCACTAATGACTTTTCAAGCAGCAACAAGCTGGGAGAAGGTGGTTTTGGACCTGTGTACAAGGTAACATAAATTTATGCATCGAAAGTGAGCTACTCTGTGATACAAGTTTTAAGGCTTTTCTAAATGATGATCCATAGGGTACATTGATAGGAGGGAAAGAAATTGCAGTGAAAAGGCTTTCGAAGAATTCCGGACAAGGAATTATAGAGTTTAAAAATGAAGTTATACTGATAGCAAGACTTCAGCACCGCAATCTTGTAAAGCTCTTGGGTTGTTGCGTTCAAGAAGAGGAAAAAATCTTGATATATGAATTCATGCCCAACAAAAGCTTGGACTTCTTTATTTTTGGTATGGTCCTCTCTGATGCCAACCATATGGCTTTTAAGTCATACTATCCTTCACCTTTAATCTTATTCTACAAGGATTCAATGTTGCATTGAGTTAACAGCCTGAAATTTTCTTCAGATCAAGAGGGACAAAAATTGCTCGACTGGCCTACGTGCTTCCACATTATTGGTGGAATTGCTAGAGGGCTTCTTTATCTTCACCAGGACTCTAGATTAAGGATTATCCATAGAGATTTGAAAGCTAGCAATATCCTGCTTGATAATGATATGATCCCTAAGATTTCAGACTTCGGCCTAGCTAAAACATTTGGAAGTGATCAAAGTCGGGGTAATACAAAAAGAGTGGTTGGAACGTAGTAAGTATATTTTCTATGGTTTACATTTTACATTGTGTTGTTTTTGTTGAAATTCTTACTTACTGAAACTTGATTGTTCAGTGGTTACATGTCTCCCGAATATGCAGTAGATGGAATTTTCTCAATGAAATCTGATGTCTTTAGCTTTGGAGTTATACTGCTAGAGATGTTGAGTAGGAAAAAGAATAGGGGATTTTCTCATCCAGATCACCACCTTAACCTTCTTGGACATGTGAGTATAAAGCATTAAGTACCATCATTTTACTTTGAATAAACTAGCGAATTAGACAGTGCAATGTTCTAAGCACTTTTTCCAATGACATGCCATATACCAGTATAGACAGAATGTAGCAATGCTCTAATTACATGTCATCCTACCAACATCTCATTTATTTTTCAATTTGTTCAAGGCATGGACATTATGGATTCAAGATAAACAACGGGAATTGATAGATACGACGTTATATGATTCGTGCAACATATCTGAAGTGTTAAGGTGTCTTCATGTGGGGCTGTTATGTGTACAAAGAGTACCAGAAGATAGACCAAACATGTCATATGTGGTTCTAATGTTGAGCAGTGATATTACTTTGCCTCCACCAAAGCAGCCTGGTTTTTACACTGAACGAAGTGTCCCTGAATCACCATCAAGGAAGCGCCCGTTTTCAGTGAATTATTGCAGCACTACAGTGATCGAGGCTCGGTAGATTTTTGTTCTGGGTGCTTTGTTGATGGTTCTGTCTATCATCACGGAATGTGTTTGGCAGATTGACTTGATGCTTGTTGTCTTAGGGGGTGTATTCAATTAAGATTTTAAAAGAGTTAAATGGAGTCATAAAGTTTGTAGATTTCAATGAAGTTCAATTGATTTCTATCAACTCCACATAGAGTTTGATTGAATTCCTAGATTGATTTTGATGTTGTTTGTTAGAGTTTTATCGTAGATTTTAAAAGAGTTTATTAGAGTTCGAATATATATATATATATATATATATATTGGGCTGTTTATCGTTTTTCTAGATTTAGTACCTTTACAAAGACATTTGAGCTATTGAACTTCCAAATCAATACATCCAAAGAAATTTTTTTTAAAAAGGGCATCTAATTTGTTCAAATGTGCAACCAAATAAAGACTTATGTCTACATGTTTATGACAAATGCGCAAAAGTAAAAACATAAAAGTAATTTCATGACAAAAAAATGATAAGGAAACTATAATTCTAAATGCATAAAAACAAATAAGTATCTACTTCATTGCTCATCTTTGACTCCCGTCATTCATAGCATCTCTCCACATATTTGAAGATATCCCAACCCTCCATTGGTTAGCATTCTCGCGTTGTTGTTCTTGGGTTTGAAAAACTTGGTCATAATTATTTCCCTCATTTTCTAGTGATGATGACGATGCTGAATGCTCGTTGTTTTCTTCAATAGGAAATTCATCAGAACGACACTCCTTGCGGAGAAAATTGTGCAACCTTGCACAAGCTAAGACCAACTCTGCTTGTGTCTCATATGGAAATGGAGGGGTAGACTTAAAAATTGTGAATCGTGATTTAAATATACCGAATATTCTCTCAATTACGTTTCTTAAGAAAGGATGTCTAAGATTGAACAACTCAACTGCATTTTCAGGATCACGACCTTGACCGGCAAAATCTTGAAGATGATATCGAACACCTTGAAATTGAGCTAAAAATTGATGCCGATTTGGGAATCCACAATCCACTAAGAAATATTTACCTAAATATACGACACAAATCCAATTAATATTTACAATACTACCTAATATAGACATAAATAAATAAATATATACCTTGTGGCACTTTAAGTCCGTTCCTCCTTGATAAAGAATCATTTAACACTTTGGAATCATGAGTTGAACCCTCCCATCCACTAAGAACGTATATGAATTCCAAATCAAAGTTACAAGCAGCTAGCACATTTTGTGATATTTTACCATGACGATCACGATAACTACTTACTTCACGCCCTGTCACCATTGCTGGTATATGTGTGCCATCAATAGCTCCAATACAACCCTAAAATAAATTAAGGCATTAGATGTTATGTATTTTGAATAATAACAGTACTAAAACTAATACAAAAACTACAATAATAATAAGGGAGTTTCACTAAAACACCCAAAATGAGGGTTGAAATTATAAAAAAAGGGAGTTTCACTAAAACACCCAAAATGGAGGTTGAAATTATAAAAAAACCCAACACCCAAAAAACTTTATAAACACACCCAAAACCCATCATTACACACACTCAAAACTCATTTATAAACACACCCAAAAAGTTGACTTTGGGGTTGATTTTGGGTGTGTTTCTATGTTTAAATAGTACTTGGGTTTTTTTTATAAATACATGTCTAAGATTGGGTTTATTTATAAATTTGTAATATATCTGCTATTATTAATAACGGATTTCAAAATCCCTACAAATTTTCATGTTGAAATCCACTCATTTCCCTGAATAAAATTCTGCACAGAATATGCATTAACATGCTCAGGTGGGATCTTGCTACTAAAGGGCACTCTCTTGGAAAAATCAGAACCAGCTCCAGAATTACCAAACTCCCCATAGAAAAGGGTGCTCAAAGCAAAATCCTCACTCCAAGTCATCCACCCATCTGGGGAAAGAAGAGCTTCCATGGTACAGTTTATAAAAACTGTCCTTGAATACTCCTTCCATGGCCTCCCCAAGTAGCTCTTGTGCACTTTGGGGTTGTTTTGATACAGCTTCATGAACTCTTCGGTGCCATTGATCAAGCAGTTCTGAAATACGAAACCAGTTGATTGTGCAGGGTCTGTTCTGCCGTGAGCTGTGACGGTGCTACTTTCGCCGATCTCGGGGTTTAGTTGTCGAGGGCGGATGAGGATGTTGCAGTCTTGGAAAACCGCAGCTGAGTTTCCGAAGATGAAATCGACGTTGCCTTGGATGTTGCATGACTTGTAGAACTGGCGGTTGCCGTGTGCGTATAGAGTGTCCTGGTTGCCTAAGATTTCACAGTTCTCAATCACAGAGAGATCACTGTCTGATCTGAAGGCTACTGCTTGGTGGACATCAGGGCCTGCTGTGTTCTGGATTGTGAGACCACTGGCCATGAACCCATCTCCAAGAACACCTGAAAAATAATAAGAAACAATCAGAACCTTTACTTTCAAAGCATAATAAAAACTTGTAATAAATAAAAATAAAAAGTTACGCAAATAACCTACCGACAGTGGCAGAATTGTACGTGGAGATTCCTGGCATGCCCACATTCAACGACCCGGTAATTACCGTTTTGCCAATCCCGTCACCCAAAAACACCACGTTCCGCTTCTCTAAGGGCACCCTCACGATCTCGTCGTACACCCCAGCCTTTATGCGAATCACGAACTTCTTCTCTCCCGCGTTATCCGGTGCGGCGTTCACCGCCCTCTGCACCGTCCTGTAGCATTTCTCCGTCTTCTCCTTGCACACCGTCACGTCCGCTGTTAAATTCGACGGCACTCCTCCCCGAACCTCCTGGCCGGACCCTCTGCCCTCGACCCGCTCCCAGAACCCGTCGCGCTCGGTCTTGGGTGGGGCCCACAACTTGGTGTCGTTTCCGAAGTTGTAGTACGAGAACATCATGATGAGGGTGTTGCTGGACTTTCCCGCCAGCGCGTCGAGAAACGCCATCGTCTCGTTGACCATCTGGGTGTCGTTGGAGTACTTGAGACCCGACCAGCAGTCGTATTGGTAGAGCAGCGCGGCGCTCAAGGAGGCACGTGCGTTTTTAATGCTTCCACGTGACAGGTTGTCAGTGGCCAGCGAAATGCGGTACCGGGAGTTCCCGAGGTCGTCGAGGCAATTGTTAGCGGCGGTGGTGCGGTTTTGGTTGCCTGCGGACGAGTCTAGAATAGCCTTCACCATCTTCTGCGCCGTGTGGAGGTCATCGGTGGAGACCTTGATAGAGGATTGGATGGCTTGGATTGGGGTGGTGTTTGGGTCAGTGGCGAGCCCGGCTAAGGAGGCCTGACAAGTGTCGGGAAATCTCGTGGCTTTGCAGACTTGCTGGATCAGAGGGATAGGGGCGGTGACGTGCATGCGGGGTTGAAGATTGCGGGCGGCGGAGGGGAGAGAGAGGAAGAGAGTGAGGGAGAGGAAAGGGAGGAAGAGGAAGGAGGCCATGGGGATGAGCAACAGGAACTTGGGTTTGGGAGAGTTTCTTTTTTTCGCTTTGGAAGTTGGAGGGTTTGAGTGATTTGAGTTGCAAAGGTTGAGAGACTTTGGATTGATTTTATAGCCTATAATGCTACCACCTTGTCGATGCAAGAAAAGGAGGAGAGAAATATTTTCTATATTTTTTTTTCTCGTTTTAGGAAATCTCTTGTTATAGTAGGAAAATAAAGTTGGCTGATGGCCTCTCTAACAAAGAGGAAAGGGAAAGTTTGTTATGGATATCAATGACTCAATAAGGGAATGAATCCAGCTCTTTCCAAAAGCCACCGATTTTCAATGACGTCAAGTGGGTGAGGCAGTTTGTTATTGCTAACCCACTGGGTAGACTTTTCAATCCATCGCAACAATATATCTCCAAACATAAAGAATATAGAAGGCTGTGGCCCTCTCTTTCCCTTTTGTAAAAACACACCAAATAAATTTAAATATATCAAAATAATGAAAATGCTTTTCTATTTCAATAGGGACTGATGAGCATTATGTGCCTTTTGATTATATTAGGAACGGATGTATTTGGGATTGATGTACGAGTATTGGGTGCTAGGAATGTGGGATCCATTGCAAAAATTAGGCACTGATTTTTATAATCAGTGACATTATCAATAGATAATCCCTTTAAAAGACACTGATATATATCAGTCTCTAATATTATCAATAGGTACTGTTTTCAGTCCCTAAAGAAGCAAAAAGGAACTGATAGCATTCAGTCTCTTTTGAGCCTTTTTTTAGTAGTGTAGTGCTAAATCACATCAGTGTACATATTACAAGGAAACCAAAACCTATTAGGTAAGAATAAAGTCAGGCCAGAAACATAATCAATTATGGATTCAATTATGTAAGAAGCGTTGACTTCCCTTGTAAGGTTGAGGTTTCCAGCTTCTTTTTATTTTATTTTATTATTATTTTTTTTTTTGGGTTGTTTTTTTAGGACCTTTTATATTGTGAGGGGCGATAATATACACATACTACAAGGATGCTAGAACTCGAAATCACTACACTGGTGGGTTATTTGCAAAAACTTGTTCTTTTGATTACATGTTCCTTATGTTAATCGATTGTCAATAATAATAGTGTGGCAACATTTAGATATTAATTACTTGGGGTTGTTTAATAAGTCTTGATAAATGTTTCTTTGCAGGTTATCTTTTGGAGAGAGCCTTGAGGGTATTAGTTTAGGACTCATTTAGATATTAAATATGTGAGCTGAAAATATTGCTTGTAAAGTAAGTTCATATGAAGGCATAAATTTCGAGGATGAACGAATTGCTTGACATACCTATTTTTGTAAATTTCAATTGTGTAGTTTATCATTTCATCCAAATATAGAGTGGCGCCGCTTCGTTTCGTGAATTTGGCTGAATTCCAAATAACAATCAATTGGGTATTGCAAAAGATGGGTAGGCTATAATCAACGGGTATTGCAATTAATTGAGTATTTTTATGAAAGTTAAAAGTTATAAATTGGAGGAATATTGATAAGTTGCAAAGCAAACAATGGGTTTTGGCTGAATAGCGATGAGATAGGAGCTAATAGAAGACAGAGATATAGGGACGTAAAGGAAAGATGATACCCGCGTCAATTTTGTTGAGAAAAAAAAACACAAAATTTATAATAGATGACGTAGCCTAACGCTCAACATTTTGTGAAATGCGGGAAAATGCAGAGGTTCAGGATCCATAGATTTCTCCTCCTTTGGAAAAGGAAAAGAAAAAAACAAAAAGTTCAGGTTTGATAAAACTCAGGGCTCATGTTGTAATGATTGGGAGTTTACCAAATGAGATAACAAGAGCCTATTTTTCTGTCATGTATTTAAGAATTACATTACTATGCTTGGACTTTAGACCAGATAAGAAGTTCAGTCATGTACTAGCATAATCAGGAGACTAATATTATGAATTTTGAGTAAGAGCTCTTGTACAGATGAATATGGATATGATTGGGGGTTTGAGCTGCGTTTCTTCCAATATTATGCTGGTGGGTAAAAGAAATAGTAAAACATGTGATACAAAAAGTCGGCATTGAAAAACAGTATTGCTTGAATTCCAGCAATCCAAACGGTAGCTTGAAGCTTGTCAGACAACAATTTTACCTTGAAATTAGTTTCGAAACTATAAGCTTGTTTCAAGCCATATTGTTTTTACTTTAGGGTTAGTAAAATGGTGAGAAAATGTACGAAAATATGTCATACGATTGAGATGGGCCAACAGTTTAATCTCATCTCATCCTTCTCCTACTTGGACAAAGTGTTATGAGTAGGCTATAAAATCATGCCAAGTCTTTGAAACTCAAATCACTCAACTCTTCAACTTCCAAAGCCAGAAAAGAAAAACTCTCCTAAGTTTCAACTTAAAGACTTATATTAATATTACAAAGACCAAAAACCATGGCCTCTGACGAGATGAAGAAGATAACCCTAAAGAGCGACGACAACCAGACCTTTGAGATGGAGGCGGCTGTGGCCATGCAGTCGCAGACCATCAAGCACATGGTGGAGGATGACTGTGCCGACGACGTGATACCTCTGTCAAATGTGACCAGCAGCGCCCTAGCAAAGGTGATCGAGTACTGCAAGAAGCACCATGAAGAGGATGCCGATGTCAAGAACAAAGAGAGTCTCAAGAGCTGGGACGCTGAGTTCGTGAAGGTGGACTTGAGCAAGCTGTTTGACTTAATCTTGGCTGCAAACTATCTGGACATCAAGAGCCTACTGGATTTGACTTGCCAGACTGTGGCGGACATGATCCAGGACAAGACACCTGAAGAGATCCGTGTGATCTTCAACATCGAGAATGATTTTACGCCTGAGGAAGAAAAGGAGATTCGTGAGGAGAACGAGTGGGCATTCGAGTGAGAGAGTTACACAACCCTTACATGCCTATTATTATTAGATAATTGTACTTTTTGTCTAGTCTGGACTATTATTTTGTTTCTACTTATAATTCAACTGGGTTTCTTTTATTTAAGTTTTTTGTTAGGTGATTGCTTAGATGTAACTAAGATTTCTACAAAACCTCTTTTGTCAAATATGTCTAATGATACAAGAGTTATTATGCCTCCCTTTTTTCTTTTTTCTCGATAAATTCTTAACATATTACATATCTTAGAAATTGATCATACAATAATTAACTTTTTTTTTTGTGCCAAAATTCGGGAAATTTAATTCATAGACGTAAATCAAGGTTTGCATCCTCAGCTAGTACATTAAACCGCCAATGTGGCCAAATCACATCCCAAACATGGGAACCTCCAGAACGAGTGACAAAGCGAGTAACCTCATGTCCTGCTTTGTTCCCTCTACGAGATGTAAACGAAAACTTCACCTGCTCTAACTGTTGAGCAAGCTCCCAAAATGTCAAAAATAATGCCCTTCAAGGTGACGTCAAGAGTCATATCCCCGTTAATCATATAATAATAATTTACTCTACGAGATGGATCATCATCTCATGCTACATGTAATAAAACATTGGGCTTCTTGGATGTAGGTCCAAAATGATTAGTTGTCATTGGGTTTAGTCCACTCATTTTTTGTTTGAGGAATGCTAGCAACCTTCTCTCTAACCTGAGTGCTTCTATAGTGAGTGGAAAGTTATAAGGGGTTTTTTTTAGGGGTATGTAAGAGCCGTTGGATGAAAATCCAACGGTGAGTTTTTAAAAGAGGGTGCATATAGAACCGGGTTGAAATCTGACCCGTTTGGAAACCCAACTTCAGCTGAAGATTTTTCCCTCTCTGTGAAAAACTCAAGAACACAAACCTCTTTTTTTTAATGTAATGCAAATCCACAATTAGAAAGATCCAAAGCTCCCAAACTCTATAATCGCTTCATTGTCATCAGCTCCTTGGGAGGCCTGCGATCTATGGTATCCTAGGTATGACGATTAATGGCTTTTACCTAGCTATTGCCCTGTTTTGATTCTATGATTCAAGTGAAAACCCCTTCTCTTTTTCGTTCAGCAGAAGAGATTCCAGATGAAAGCAAAGTAGCATATCTCTTTTTCGTGCTGCTGCAGTTGTTCCTCGATTTTGGTAGAGATTGAGTCTCCACTACGAAAGAATCCTCTCTAATGTCCACCACATTCTCTCAAGCTGACTGACTTCGGAGCTCCCGATTGACTTTGAGAGGTAAGTTCACTCTTGCTGGATTGATTTTGTTGGGTTTGATTTGTTTTTTGTGAGGGTGAGAAATTTTTCATTTGTGGCATCAATAATGCGTCATTTGCTCTGCTATCAATAATGCGTCATTTCCTTATGAATATTCAATATACTTAGTTGATTTTTTTTTGGAGGGGGGTTGGAAAATTATGAAATGTAGGTAAAAGATCCTAAACTTAGGCTTAATGGCATTAGGAGTAAGCATTTGGAGAGGATATTGGGTGAAGTTCTGTAATTGCTGGTTTGAATTACATTTGAGTTCTTAGTTGAACATGTTGGTTCTAATGTTATTTTTTCCAGATTATTTCACAAGAGATGATGTAACTATTATTAAATTTTGCTTGTGTTTTGTGTAATCAGAATCCAACAAGCTAGGCTATGCATGTATTGTGTCAATTTGGGCAATGTTTTGTGTAAGTGGAATGCATTGATAAGTTGTGATGCAGTAATGATTGATTAATGAATTAACATTTGCTATGCAGTAATATAAAGTAGATCAATAATATACTTGGATAAAATGTCTGGGGGCTCAGAGAGTGATGAATCTGTAACAGCTAATGGGAGGGTTTACATTCATGAAGTAAGAAATGAGGAAACACTAGCAGTTGGGATGAAGTTCGACTCGCTTGACCTCGTTTATAATTTCTATAATAGATATGCATTCTTGGCTGGCTTTGGTATTCGACTTCATTCCAGCTTTTGGGGGAAAAATAAGAAAGAGATTCTGAGAAAAGAATTTTTATGTTGCAAACAAGGTGCATACCGGAAGGATGAAACTCGGGAGAGAAAAAGACAGCGGGGAATAAGTAGATGCAATTGCAAAGCTAAGATTGTGGTTGTGAAGACACATGGGAGCAAGAAGTATACCATCTCTCTTTTTGCAGAGGGACGCAATCATAAGATGACACCCTCATGAAGAATGCATTTACTGAGATCAAACCGTCACAAAACAGTTAGGTTCGGTTAATATTCCCATTAATCAAAACGTAAGTATTTTCAAGGTGCAATCCGGAGGAATAGATAAAATCGGTTTTATGAAAAATGATATCTACAATCTTGAATGTAGTGTGAATGGGAAGCTGAGGAACCACGATGTTGAACTAGTGACCGAGTATTTTATGGCTGAACAGAAAAAAAATGAGGCTTTTTATTTCAAGATTGAGGGAGATGGCGATAACAGGTTTAGTCGATGTTTTTGGGCAGATGCAACTTCTAGACGGGCGTACGGGTTTTACGGGGATGTTGTTGTATTCGATACCACATTCAACACGAATAGATACAACTTGACATTTGCACCAATGTTGGGAGTTAATAACCATGGTCAAACAATTGTCCTAGCATGCGTATTTTTGAGCAAGGAAACGACTGAGTCGTTTATTTGGATGTTTGAGGAGTTTAAGAAAGCCATGCCAGGTGGCAAACCTAAAACGATCTTTACAGATCAAGATGCGGCAATGAGCAGAGCGATTTTAATAGCCTTCCCGACTACATTTTATCGACTTTGCATATGACACATCACATCAAAGTTCTCTGTTACGTTACCACATTCTGCTTATAAGGAGTATTGGCGTGAATTCTAGAAAGCCATATGGGGATACTGACAATAAGGATGAGTTTGATGCAAAATGGAATATTGTGGTTACAAAGGCTGGTTTGACTGACCATCCATGGCTAAGTTCAATGTTTGATTTAAGGGAATCTTGGGTTTCAGCCTACGCACGACACTTTTTTGCCGCTGGAATGTCAAGCAGCTAAAGAGCAGAATGTTCTCATGGTTTCTTCAAGCAATACATATCAAGGAGAAATTCATTGATGGATTTCATAATAAGATTTGAGAGGGCACTTTCTCATCAACGTCAAAAACAGTTAGTTGCTGATCACGTAGATGCATTTGAAACGGCTCAATGTATTCTACCGATGCCAATGAACAAACAAATGGCTACCTTGTACACAAGGACAATGTTTCAAAAGTTTGAGCAAGAACTAATACTTCCTAGAGCTGAAAACAGAGGATGCTTCTAAAGTTGTCTTTAATGTGAACGAAAGGAAAAATTGGGAAACAAGAGTGGCAGAAGTTGTATATGTCAAAGATTCTGACCACGCATCGTGTAGCTGCAAAATATTTGAATTTATTGGAATTATTTGCAAGCACATCCTAGCATTGTTCAGAAGGGACCAAATTGAATATATGCCCGATAAATACATTTTGAAGAGGTGGAAGAAAACTGCGAAATCTGGATTGGTGTCAGATGCAAATGGCAACGAAATTAAAGACTCTGCAGATCCTGGTCTTTTAATAAAGCGGAGTACAATGTCCCGACTTGCTTCAGATGTGGTTGAGGATGCATTAATGTGTGAAGAAGGATGTGAGCTACTGTCAGAGACTCTAAAAAGTTTGCGGGTGAAGTTGAAGTTGTTGAAGGATGGACCAAGTAATAACGAAGTTGGAGGGTCCAACTCTCAAACACAATATATGAAAGACCCTAAGAGAGTAAGGTGCAATGGAGGGTCGAAATGAGTAACGGGAGCAAAGGAAAAGGCAATGAAGCGAGGGATTAGACACTGTCGGGAGTGTGGACACATTGGTCATGATAGAAGACAATGCCCAAGAAATTTGAACACACAGTAAGATGTTAACACTATTTATAATAACACCTAAAATTTGAATAGGTAAAGTTCTTATGTACTTCTGTTTGATGTTTATGCAGGACATCACCGTCGAACAATGACGAATCAACTCCAATAGATCTTAGTGACCCATTATTCGACGAATTTTACTAGATGCACGGACCAACTCAATGATTTAGGTTTCTATTATACGAAGCCCGGTTATTATAAAGACTAATGATCAGGTGAAGTTTTCTAGATGCAGTTTTATTATTATTATTTTTTTGTTCATGTCCACCGATGAGCTCTTACTATGTCCATTGATAATTGAAATGAAAATTTGCTTGGTTTCATTCTTGCATGAAATTTGGACACATGTTAATTTTACATCTTCTCCCTAATTAGAAATTTTCATAGACATTAGATAAAGCATCAAATTTTGATTTATGTGAATAAGCAATGACTTTTACCTTGTAAAATGGGTAGTTTATGGTGAATTATGTTTTAACAGAGATTCATTGATTATATGACAGGCTAATGCAGCATTTCCAGCAGCCATTGTTGTTTCCATTACAGAATGATTTCCAGCAACATGTATCATTTCTAGCAGCACCCACTTTGTGAGAATGTTATGTTCTAGTGTTTTACTGGTGATTAAGATCTAAGTTCGACTGGTTATTAAGTGCACGATTTTGCAAACATTCGTAACTGAAGGTTACTTGAAGCTCTTTGTTGGAACAGAAAGATTAGAAAGCAACGTGTAAAAAAGTACATTGCAGCTAATCACATTTCGAATGGTTGGATAATATTAAAGGGTACACTAATATTTGAACTACTCATAATTCCAACACAAAAGAAAATTTGATTGCAAAGCATTTTATGTGCTCCCTCTTAGCAATACCACGATTTCCCCAATCAACTGAACAACGGTAGCCACAATCACTAGGTCGTATTGGTCAGCTTCTTCTTAGCAGGTCTCACGTGCTTATGGTCACTCATGTACCCAGTGATATAGACAAAATAAATATGCAGCAATATTTGGAATTTTATTATATATACATAAACCATAAACCATTCACTAAACAATGTATAGCACATGGTATTTTACTTATGACTCACGTGTCATGATAATGGGGCTTTACTGATTCCCAACGTGCTGTGATATTAACTGCTTATTGAATAATATTTCCATATTTGCAAAATATAATGTTAGACAGAAGGAACACATGACGACTTGCAAGACATAGTCCCAATAATTATATATGAAGCAAATGAAACTGATATTTGTATTATTTTATATTACATAATGACATTAAGGGAATATCCTTCTAATTTGTGCAATACCACGATCACCCCCAACCAACAGAACAGCTGTAGCTGCAATCACTTAGTCGTATCGGTCGGCTTCTTCCGAGCAGCTTTGACGTGCTTATGCTCATTCATGTCACCACCATCGTCTAGTATCTCTCTCACAGCATCAGGGGACACATAGTCCCAATTATAACTTGTACGAGTAGTTGCCGCGAATGCTCGGAATTTTTCGAATCCTTCGTTGAATGCCAACTCCAGTTCACTGTGGTGCTCTTCGCATCGCATATGGTTCATCAAACAACCTTTAATTTCATCATTCATTACTGTATCCAACTCCTCAGCTTTCAGCTTCCTTTTATGACTCAGCTTCAAGTACTTGTTCTTTTGGGAGAACGCTTTGTTCACTTCTAATGTTAAGATCAGCCAAAATGGCCTCGTCTTCAACACATTTCTCGTGCCATGAATTGATCAGTCTGGAATTATAATCCAGCTTGGTACTGACTGCATCTATTGCCTCTAATGGATCATCGGAGTCCCCCTCACTCCCAAATGATGTTGAAAATGGAAGGGGTCGGCGAGTACAACGTGGAAATGGAACCTGCGACTCCAATTTTTCATCTTCGATTGTGTTGTTGGCGCCTGAATAGGTTGACATGCTTGAATAATCCTATTTGTTTTAAAGGATGAGGATTGCATATGCAATTTCGTTTGAGAAATGGAACATAGCTTTATAGACCAACATACCAAAGCTTGCGTGTAGTCAACATATGTACTTTATTTCAATTTTAAAAAAAGAGGTGTTAGGTTTTGCTTTTCAAGCATGTAAACCTCACACTCTCCTTACACCACTGTTAGTGGTTGAAAGAAACTCAATGGAAGTGACATCTAGTTAGTGAACCCAACCAAACTAACCAAACTAGTTAGGATTAAACTTAGATTGTATGATACCTTTTTTAATTTATACATTGTCAACCAAATGTTTTTTTTGGCGGGAACCCTTTTTTATTGGTATTAGTATCACCCCCTTCATAGAAATTCTCCCTCCACAAAAAACTCACTCCTTCACCGAATCTGTCTCCATCTACTGAAACTCTGTCCTCCACAGAAACTCTCTCCCTCCATTGAATGGATTTACTAACGAAGTTTGATGTGAGCATAATAAACACCCCTCCAAACAAAGACCGCCTTCGAAACACAAGTGAGTCACCAGACAAGCAATGTCACATTCCTAGACAGAATGACCATTTTGTTGGATGTTTTGAGTCTGAAAGAGTTCTTGCTTTCTGGAAGGAGAGGCATCTTCAACTTGGTGATGAAATCCAAAGGGCAAGGGCACGTTTGGAATTTGTTGAAGGCCAAATTGAAGATGACAAAAGGCAGGCCAATCTGGATAGGGCGAAGTTGCAGTGCATGAAGCGTAGACACAAACGACTTCAGAGTGTAGCTGTTCAAAAACACAAAAACTCATCTAATGCAATGGAGTCAAAGAAGCGTGTAATGCAAGCTGGATTCGACTACTTCCGGTCTTATGCAAAACTCGTCATACCCGGATTTGATTGGTCATCTATTACCGTTTTCGATGTTAACAAATATACTCAGCAAGGGAAGTAACCATTTTGGTTATCGTGTTTGAGTAGAGGCAAATCAGAGGAATTGGAATTTTCGTTAAACTCTGCTTCAAACCCATTTTGATGCTTACTACTATAGAAGATTTCAACCTTAACATTTTGATGTCTTTAATTACGATAACACGATGCAAAGTGCCCATCTACTTCAGTCATATGTTGCTGCCATGTCCATTTTTTTGTGATCACGTATCAGATTTGGACATGGTTGCATCATATGCAATGTTGCCTTGATGTATTATATGTTAGGGCAAGGTTTATGGAAAAGCATGTGTGAGTGCTTTTGTGACAAGGTTATGGCATTATTTTGTACCAGTTATATATTGTTTTTGTATTATATGTTAGGGCAAAGTTTATGGAAAAGCATGTGTGAGTGCTTTTGTGACAAGGTTATGACATTATTTTGTACAAGTTATATATTGTTTTTTGTACTGGTTCATCTCCTACTATTGCTTTATTTCTTTATATTATATATTTATGGCATTGGACATGATAGAAAATATATTACTGATTCCCAATGCAGCGTCATCTTGACAACTTATTGAATACCGCCGACGTGTTCAAAACTCTAGGTGCAGGTGCATATGGACAACTTATTGAATATCTCTGACGTCTTCAAAGCTCTAGGCACATGCGCAGTTACAATGATGTCTTTGAAGTAGTGGTGCATTTATTATATATGTACATTATTATAACCAAAACAGATAATTTTACATCCTTATATATGAAAGGAAACTAATTCTTGTATTATTACAAATTATATAACGAATATTAAGGAAATATACTTGTTAAAGTGACAAACATATATACTTAGGGTTAAGAGGAAAGTGAATTATGTAAACAATTTTTGAATTTGTAATTGCGAAATGGATGATTTATGGGTTCCATAGTTTTATAACGTCACAAGGAGGCCGGAGTATTTTTCGGGGCATTTTTAGGATTTTTCTACTATTTATTGCATTTTTTCAAAGATTTTGCACTAAAAAAGCCAAAATAATTGTCAAATGGACACCTGGCGTGATCTCAGCCCCTCACCTTTCACCCCTTGACAAGTGTACGTCAGTCAACATGGCCACATCCTTACCTTTTACCCTAAATTATTATTTTATTACTTTTTCTTAGAAAATTCATAACTAAATACACAAAAATCAGAAAAATGATCCGAAAATTGCTACGAGCTCATTGACACTCCATCTCCCTTGCTGAATTCCCCGATTCGTGGTTACGCATTTTAAAAAGCAGTTCCGAACATTAACGGGAGATGCTTGTTGAAGTAGGTTGTTGAAGTTAAAGTTAACAAACATATATACTTAGGGTTAAGAGGAAAGTGAGTTATGTAAACCAATTTGAATGTTTTCATTGCGAAATGGATGATTTATGGGTTTCATAGTTTTATAACGTCACAAGGAGGCGGGGGTATTTTTCGGGGCATTTTTAGGATTTTTCTACTATTTATTACCTTTTTTCAAAGATTTTTGCACTAAAAAAACCAAAATAATTGCCAAATGGACACCTGGCGCGATCTCACCCCCTCACCTTTCACCACTTGACAAGTGTGTGTCAGTCAACATGGCCACATCCTTACCTTTTACCCTAAATTATTATTTTATTACTTTTTTTTAGAAAATTCATAACTAAATACACAAAAATCAGAAAAATGATCCGAAAATTGCTACGAGCTCATTGAGACTCCATCTCCCTTGCTGAATTCCCCGATTCGTGATTACGCATTTTAAAAAGCAGTTCCGAATATTAACGGGAGATGCTTGTTGAAGTAGGTTATTGAAGTTAAAGTTAACAAACATATATAATTAGGGTTAAGAGGAAAGTGAGTTATGTAAACCAATTTCGACGTTTTCATTGAGAAATAGATGATTTATGGATTTCATAGTTTTATAACGTCACAAGGAGGCGATGGTATTTTTCGAGGCATTTTTAGGATTTTTCTACTATTTATTACCTTTTCTCAAAGATTTTTGCACTAAAAAAGCCAAAATAATTGCCAAATGGACACCTGGCGCGATCTCACCCCCTCACCTTTCACCACTTGACAAGTGTGCCAGTCAACATGACCACATCCTTACCTTTTACCCTAAATTATTATTTTATTACTTTTTCTTAGAAAATTCATAACTAAATACACAAAAATCAGAAAAATGATCCGAAAATTACTATGAGCTCATTGAGACTCCATCTCCCTTGCTAAATTCCCCGATTCGTGGTTACGTATTTTAAAAAGCAGTTCCAAACATTAAAGGGAGATGCTTGTTGAAGTAGGTTATTTAAGTTAAAATTAACAAACATATATACTTAGGGTTAAGAGGAAAGTGACTTATGTAAACCAATTTGGATGTTTGTATTGCGAAATGGATGATTTATGGGTCCCCCTAGTTTTATAACGTCACAAGGAGGCCGGAGTATTTGTCGGGGCATTTTTAGGATTTTTCTACTATTTATTGCATTTTTTCAAAGATTTTTGCACTAAAAAAGCCAAAATAATTGCCAAATGGACACCTGGCGCGATCTCAGCCCCTCACCTTTCACCCCTTGACAAGTGTGCGTCAGTGAACATGGCCACATCCTTACCTTTTACCCTAAATTAATATTTTATGACTTTTCCTTAGAAAATTCATAACTAAATACACAAAAATCACAATAATGTTCCGAAAATTGATACGAGCTCATTGAGACTTCATCTTCCTCCTGAATTCCCTATTTCAAGGTTACGCTACATTAGTATTTTATTATTATTTATCCTAAATTATTTGTATTATTATTGTTATATTACTTTTTAGCTTGTACATTTGTTAATTATATTTACTCCAAATTTTTATTTTTATTTTTATTTTCCGTGCTAATAGACCATTTCTGGTGCTATTCAGTTTCTCTCTTCTTCAATTTGTTAATGTTTTTTCTTTTTTTAGGTTTAAGGGATGTTTTCAAACATAAAATGGAAATATACAAGCCATCCATTCTACAACATCAGGAAATAATTATTCAAAGTCTTTCACTATTCAAGTTTTGTTTAAGAAACGTGTAACCAAATCATTTGGGATGTGCTAAGTGGGAAAATGTCAATAACCAAGTGTTATATGTCTTATCTTTCCTTGGACCTTTTCAAATATATATCCAATTGTACATGAACACAATTATTATTATTTTACATAAAAAAAATTACTTATGTGTTTTGTTCAAACTTGCTCACCGCCAAGAAGCAAGACCAAGATCCAACTTGTTCTACTTTGCCTCGTTATGGTAGTAATCAGGGCATTTTTTTCTCTGGTTGTTCTTGCCCAGATTGCACGCACTATATAGTTAATGGCGAATGAGAAAGCATGGGGAGATTCCAAGGACATATTTTTATGTGGATTATGGGAATATCGCACCCTCACCATCTGCTACTCATGGACCCATGTCAACACCAACAACACCTCTATCTCAAGTCCTCCACGTGTCCTAAGCTGCCCTAAATGTGGATATCCCGATTGTCATTTATATGTGTCTTGTCCATATTGTGGCATGACTTTGATATTATTCGTAATTTAATTATTTTCTGGTTTACTATAAGTATAAATACTAAGACTTATTGCTTAATTTATATGGGTTATTCATAGCATGGATGGTACTCTTTCATCCAGGAATGATTTGGTTTAGACTCTATTTTTTCCAACATGTGGAAACGTCGGATAATATATTTGTTCTTATGTTGCTTAACGTTCTATTTTGGAAAGTTTGAGACAATTATAGTAGCCCAATAGTCTCTTTATCTATACCTATATTTTTTTTTTTCCATTTTGAGGCCTCATATAGCTGTGCAATTTTTTTAATGAATTATGTTGGTCTATAGCAACAAAGTTTGGTATATAATTATTGTATCTTAATTCATTCTATGTTGTGCACTATACTTGTTCAAAAGTGAAGCAAAAGCAAAAGAAAATGGATTCGTTCAAGTGGTTCCTTCTGCTAGCTATTGTTGCTCGCACGGTTGAAATAATCGTTGCGCCTGCACTTGTACCACCACTTACCCCTGCTATTGCTAATGTATGTATTTTCTCTTTTGTTTCAATTTTTTTGGGAAATCTCTAATTGTTGCAAGCTCTTCATTATATATTTCTTATTTGTTTCATATAATTGTTGCTCGTTCTCGCTCTCCCCAAAGTTAGACTGTACACGTGGAGCGTTTGGCATTCGGGGTGCTGTTTGGGTAGAGTTGGATCATTGAGTACCATATGGTGCGATATTCCCATACTCAAGAGAGAATGACGTCGTTAGAATCTCCTCATGCCTTATGATTTTCCTTCCATTATAGAATGTCGACGAACAACCATAGAAGTCGTTAGCCGATAGCTACTAGAACAAGGCACAAGATAAAAAGTTGGATCAAACACACATGATCAAACAATAAATTATATAATCAATAAATTAGAAACAAAACATAAAAACCATAAATTATTATGCTAGTTAATTATTGGACACTTCACTATTACAAGAAATTCATAAACTTGAAAATTTGTACATAAAATAAAAAAACTAATAACGTGCCCAACATACCCATATCTACAATTTTTTTATTAGATTTATACCTACTACTCATATCACAATTTGATAAACATACCATAACCATAAAATTATTTTAACTAATTTCACAAATTATTCTAACAACTAGACATGAAATTAAGTGCAATCAAGTGCTTGTTAAAGGTTTTTCATGTTTGTTATTACATTATATGTAGGAACAATGATTCAAAAATAAACATGACCCACTTGGATAGGGAAATGCACCAATGCTTGAATGGGAAGATGGCAAAGAGGAAGAAGGTTAAGATGACGAGCAAGAAGAAGAGGATGAGGAAGATGATGAAGAGGGATAAAAGGAAAAGGGAGAAGACAAAAATGAATAGGATGATAGGCCTTCCAAACTTGGAGAGAATAGTTATGAGGATGGGACAAACACATGGACAGTCGAAGAGCCTACTCTTAAGTAATCGAAATGCATGACAAACGATTTGATTCCTTGCTCAGGAGCTAAGAGGCAGAAGAACAAATAAAATTCATCATTTCTTGTATCTCTTCCGATTATACATTGAGTGGAATTTTTTGGAATTTTTTCTTTTCTTTTTCACATTTCGTACTCCGTTTATATTTTGTTATGGCCAAAATGAAAACTCATTCTCAATTTGGCTTAAATGCGATGTGCTTAAATTCATATATTTCATGTTGATGTTTGAAGTGAGCACAATCACACTTTTGAATTTGACTACAATGGAATTTGCTTAAATTCATCTTTCTAATGTTGATATTTGAATTGAGCACATGCACACGTTTGAATTTGGCTTTCATGATTTTACATTTACTTCATGTGGACCTTTGAATTTGCTTCCATTTTAGTGCACATACCATGTGTATTTGCATAACTTTCCATGTAATTCCATTTTTATTCTTGCAATTTCATATTAATTCATATAACTGGGTGAACAAATACTTTTGCACATAGACCGTTTGTATTTCCATAGGCCAGTCACGCAATTGCATATATGTAATACTACAAATACTTCCAAACAAGTCAATTTATATACTTCGTAGAACTGCAAATACTCATTATTTAAAAATGTTGATACAAAGTCTAAAAAAGATAGATTGTGATCTAGAATTATACACCATCAATGCATCATCTACTTCTAATGTTGATTTTTTCATGTAAACAAAGAACCATAACTTTGAATACTATAGATTGAATCACTAGACAATTGCATCAATTCATGAGTGCCAAATAAGAAACCGTCATCACTGTTGCAGCCAGAGCCACTTGGGCTTAGAGTAGATTCGACATCATTTCTGGCAAAATCACCAAAGCAGTTAGATGTTGATTGTGAAATCGTTTAACTGGTTATATCCTATGATGGCCCAATATACTTACTATACTCATAGCTTTAACTACCATAAAGCAAATTCATGACTTCATTTCCACTCAAATGGATGTTTCTTTGAGAGCAATTACACATTATGTGTCCATTTTCGCAGCACAACATGCATTTTCATTGCTTGAATGTTCTATTGGCTCGTACTTGGGTGCCTTTTGTGCCTGCTAGGGTTGGATCTTTCACAATGTTTGCAGGAAATTGCCCATGACTACTCAATTGAAAGCTCATCTCATCTTCTTTATACCATAAACCTTCTACTATTCCCTCCAATCGAATGAGTTCATTCTTCAAAGCCCATACCTATCTCTACTCTTCGATGCATAAAAATACACTTTGTTGTCCATACAAAACTTATGTATCTCGCGGTTTTTACAACCTCCTTGCTACCACTTTTTAACATAAATGCATGTCCAATGTCTATTTTGACACTCTTTGTCCATCGCTTCATTATGAGTGACGAGAGAATTTCTATAACATGATCCCACTTCATCATATAAAACAAATGGCAACATGGGATATCTTTGTTTTTATATTTGTAACAGTTGCACTCTATTCGAACATATTCTCCACCATGGTACACATAACTCCAATTACTTTGTGGTTCACCATATTTCAATAAAATATACAACCGTCTTTCAAATTATGAATTATTTTTTCATGGATGAGCGCTGCTGAAGCATTGATCTTATTACGTACCAATAAAAATCACCTATCAGTTTAAATTTAGAAAACAGTTGCTTGTTATAAGCACTTTATTTGACTATTTTGTGTTGAAATCATCATTCGCCATAGTATTCCTCATACATGTTATGGTCCTATCAATTGCCCGAATGCATTTAAACAACTTAACTCATTTCCTCAAGTAATCTTTCACAAACTTGTTCATACACTCCACGCGTTCCACCTACGCATCTCGTTTTGCATACATCATTTCTGCATACATCATTTCAAGTCATTCCTTTTGTTTATGTAGTAACTTTTTTTATTCAAAAACTCTCATTTCCTTTCAAACTCATTAAGTGCAATTGGTTCCTAAAGACATGCTTAAATGCTCATACCAATTCTTCATCCTGGAAGTTATTTTGTGCATTGCTTGCCACGTGTCATGCACACAACCTATGATTACACATGGGCAACACATACTCAATTGCTTTGCACCTCGCCTCATCCCCATCCGTTAGTATTGAATTGATATAGACTTCTTGCCTTTTATGAAAGATATGAATGACTCTAACAACCACTTGTACATTTCAAAGGTCTCGTCAAGCAATAGGACACAAGCAAATATTACACTAGCTCAGTGGTTGTTAGAACCAAAAAACAACACTAGATGTTTGTCGTACATATTGATTTTGTATGTTCTATTGAATGTGAGGACATCTCCAAAGGCAACATAATCGAAAAGTGGAGTCTTTCCAAAACAAGTTAACAAGCCTATTCTCCTCATCCACACTGAACTTACAAAAAAGTTCAGGATCCACTAATCCTTTTGCTTTCATGTAGGCTAGTGCAGTGCCAGTGTCACTGTCCAACAAGATTTCCGTATGTGATGCATCTAACTTATTATATAGATCCTTTATTTGGAAACCCACATTCAAATACCCGCCTACTTGGTCTACTATATACTCATAAATATGACATGTCACACCAAAACTCTACGCATTGTCGTTGCTTGGGCTAAATCTGACTTCGCAACATCCCAATTCAATCGAAGATAAGGCAATTCGTATGGCGTAGCTAATTCATGACTGTGATCTGGTCCAAAGTTTTTTACGATGTAAACCTAACGTTTCTTGTCATAATTCACCACTAAAAAATATGGATAATTCTCTCTTGTCAACCACCTAGGTGATTGCACCCTATTTGGTAGGTCATTGTACTTTCACACCTACCTTTGAACAACATCACCATCTCCTTGTTAATTTTCCTTCCTAATTATAAATCAATGTATCTTTCCTTACGTTGAATCCAATAGCCTTTGCATAACTTAAGTAATATTCCTCTGCTAACTCTAACGTTTTAAACTCTAACGCTATAACATCTTCTTTCCTCAATTGCTTCCAATTAAGCCCATTATACTGTCTACTTTGACTCATCGATTGTTCGGTTGACATTTTCCCACTGTCCACTACCCATGCATCGTGACTCGCCTTCATCAATGGAAGCAAGATTTGATGCCTCTAAGCCCTTCGCCGTCTTACCAGTGCATTCCATACCTACATTAAGAGTTTATGCTTAACTCATCTACTAACTACAATTATACCATATGTCCTAACATTACATAATGTAAAGAAGCAATTTCATAGCATCAACAAGCTATTGGGTAATCTAAACATGTAATTGCATTATTGCACATGGGGTGTACGATGTAATTACATAACTCATAACACGATATGCTTACAATTCGTACCTCTTACTTTCGAATGGTTCAACGCCTCCATCCTTCAAACTCCATTATGACGCCTTCATCCTTCGAAGTCAGTACTTCACTGCTTCTACCTTAGGCAAACATTCAAAAAATGTCCAAACTTGAAAGCGGTTAAATGTCTCAAAATGTCTTCTTCGTTTACGTCGTCGATAAATTTAGTTTAGGGTTTATGAGGAGACGAATGAGACCTAGACGAAGGAGGAGATCCAAATGGTGCACACCTGGTTTTTTTCTTCAATACCCTACCTCTCTCTCACATGATTAATATTTACAAGTTCATAACATCCTTACCAAGTTTCCAAGTCATTGATTCCCAACCACAAGATTAAAACATTAAAATCTAACTGTTGAAAACTTTGATGTATTGATACTTCAAAGTACATTAGAATTTTCGCTGTCTGCAGCCCATATTAGGACACACTTCTTTGGAATGAGCTTTTAGTCCTTCTGCAATCAATTCATACAATTTATGATATGCATCTATCTTCTATATATAAACAAAAAGTGGAGAATGGTAAAACATTCAAAATACCATAAAATGCCATTTGTTAATGTAAACATTAAGAATTAAAATTATTAATTAAATGAGGATAATATGGTAAATTCCACTTTTTAATATTTAATAAAAATAAAAAATTAAAAGCAAAATCAGATAATGAGTTCTATTTTTTAAATTCTAAAATAAAATAAAAAATTTAAATAAATAAAAAAAACCAATTGGTGGCTAGTATATATAAAGCAAAAGGCAGAGAATTGTGAAACATTCAAAATACCAGAAAATGACTTTGGTTAATGCAAACATTAAGAATTGAATTTATTATTTAAATGAGAATAATATGGTAAATTCTACTTTTTCATATTCAATAAAAATTAAAAAATTAAAAAATTAATCAAATAATTGGTCCTATTTTTATGAAACACAACTATCCATTACCCTTTTTAATTCTAAAGGAAAAAAAAAACCAATTGTCAACCAAAAGACTAGTACATCATATGAACCAGATAGTCTTTAAGAATTATTATTCCTGCCAGTGCTTTTTTCTCCCAAAGAGAGGTGAAGCTATATCATACGAACCATATACACCAGAGTGTCCAACACTACCTCGCCTCAATTAAGGTTCTTATAAAACTCACTGTTTAATTCCATATAGATATATATGTTTGTCTGTTGTACTTTTTTATATTATTATTATAGCATATCAATTTTCCTACAATTCTTTCTTAGAATATGGGCCTATCTGAGGAAGTTATGCCCCATGTCCTGCCTTTGTTTATTTTAATGGGCACTATGTACCTTTTCTTCAAACACCAAAATACTCATAAAGGCCACTACTATGGCGGATGTTGAGAACACAAATATGAAACATTACAAATCATTGCAAAGCAACATAGGAATCTTAAAAGTTGTTCCCAAATAATGACAATTTCAACATATACTTGAGCTCATAAGGTGTCATTATCCTAAAAAATTTGGCCAACAATTACCATCTTGTCATGATAATTATGTTGTTCTAATCTTGACGGAATCCTTATGTGCAGTGGCAGGCCTTCCCCCTCTTTTACCTCCAATTTTTTTACCTCTCTCATATATTATATTATATTATATTATATTATATTATATATAACAACTTACTAATAGACAACTTGTAATTTACATTAATGGCCCCTTTAAGAATAATTAGACATGACTAATTTTGAAGATTTTAGTTAAAACATGTGTTTTGAACACTTATATGTATTTGATATACTTGTGTTTTCTATCTCAGCCTCCCAACAATCTTACAATTCTAACACCACCCTTGCTTATGTGGTTTTGAGGTAAATATGTATGGTTATAAGGGCTTTTAAGTATTGTATACTCGAGTTGTCCTATAATTCGATATTGCTCTTCATTTATTAATGTAATCGACATCTAGTTCTTAATGATTATTTGACCAAGTGGGAGACTAAGACATTAAGAAATGTAAGAGCTCGGTGTCAATTGAGAGTCAACTGCAGCCAAACCTTGTCGTCTTTGAATAAGTGGTGTTTATCATAATTCAAGGGCTAAATACTGTTCCTTATCGTTATTTTATGTGTTTCTTGACGAGCAAGACAGTTGACAAATGCATATCTATAACTAAAGAGGTCCCTTCACTAGGTGCCACACACAACTCTAAAGCATTCATACCTGATCTAGATTAAGAGAAGAATGAGCCGAAAAATAATGAAAAAGATTTTCTCAACCTTTTCCAATACGAACTAAGAGTAAGGAAATTAAGCAAGCTCGTGAGCTACTCTAGCAATTGTATTATAGTATACTTGGACGACATTGAAACAAAATACAAGAAACTGATCAGCCAGGCGCACTCAGCAACAACAAGGCAATGACTTTGATATAACAAACAAACCACTTTAAAACCCATCACGCTCGATCGGACAACGACTTTGACATGAGCAGGAACAATATGGTATCTAATTTTAATGACCTTAAAAGAAAGCATTTCTCACATTTCTTTTTATTTCTTAGAACACTTCTTCCACCCATCTCCTTTTGTCATAGCAAAAGAGGGTCTAGGCTCCAAAAATACCTCCACAGAGGAAAAGTTGCCATGACAAGAAATGGGCCCGCAAAACCGGGCATGCCCGAAGACAAGGCTTGCCTGGGCATGCTGACATTGAGAGTGACATCATCAACTAATTTACATACCAAAAAAAATCATTTTAAAAAAAATATCTAGTCATGTTCTTCACTTCCCACATCATAATTCATACAAATTCCTCTCTCATATCTCATGTAAATAGTGGTTGCCATGGTAATGAGTGGGAATGCATCAAAAAATGGCGATGACAATCACTATTCACTTGAATAGTGTTTGCCCCTTACTTGTCTTGCTTTATAAAAAAACCAAAACCAAAATGGTAGTTAGTGGGCTACCACTCTGAGTCGGGTCGTTGTTTACGGAAAGCTCTCCCCAAGAGGATCTTTACAAGACTCAAACCCCTGACTTCCCTAAAGATGGTACTCAGAGACATTATCGATACTTTGCTCTTTACCATGGCACAATGGAGTGAAAATGCTCTTATTGAACTTTCAAGTGTTGGTTTTTCCAGCCCATTGTGAAAAAGTGTTGTGGACAGTGGACACTAACACTAACGTGTCTCCTTTTTTATCTGGTTAATATTGGAGGTGTCGAATGTCAAAAAGCATTCCAACCTGTGAAAGATATGTTTTTGTCTTTTTTTTCCGGGCGAACAACAATCATTTAATTGTTCAAACCACTAAAAAAGAAAAACAATGACCAAAGTACTATTAAGAATCATGTAATGGGTTCTTAGCCAAAAGAATCCAACTTCAATGGACCATGCCATTTACAGTTGAAGATATTGGCATATGTTACAATCTTTTAAATCTCTTCCTGTCACATTCAACCAAGAGTACTTGATTGTTGCTTTTAGATTGTGCAACCCAATTCATCCTCTATAGTGGCGGTGCCCCTACTGCCCTACGTATAGAATTAACATAAAGATAACAAGCATTATACACATCACAATCATGAAAAACTCTTCACCACGAACATAAAGTAAGGACCCATAACTGAAACGTGAGAATTCCCAATCTTAAAGTTGAATAGGACATGGAGAGAGAGAGAGAGAGAGAGAGAGAGAGAGAGAGAGAGAGAGAGAGAGAGAGTGAAAGTGAGAGTGAAAGTGAGAGTGAGGGCAAAAGCTTCGTTTGATACTTGATGGTTTCCTTCCTTCTTAATTAAATAAATAATACTGTGTGTTCTCCTAGAGAGGCAAACCTGGCTCATTTTTCTCTCTCCCCCTCGGATGCTTCCATTCTTTTTGGCTTCTTTGAGAGTTGAAGGGAAGCCATGGATGTTCAGAAGAGCAACACAGACCATGTGGTAGTTACCATAGACCAATCAAACCCCAAACTAAAACAATCACCCCAAGCAGATCCTAATACTGCAATCTCACAATCAAGAACGAAAACTTTTAGACGCCTAAACTTCTCCAAGCCCCGCTCACGGTTCGAGGAGATTAAGCAACCTTTGCCAACAAGAACGATTCTCGAATCAGAAGAACTCCAACCCTTCAACCCTTATGAAAACAACAACTCATCTACAGACGACGATGACGATGAAGACTGGTACGAAAATGAAGAAGATGACGAAGAAGAAGATGGAAAACACGGAAAGCGCCGAAAGAAAAGGAAGAGAAAGATAAACAAGCGAGCTGTTATTGAATGGACTTTGTTTCTCATAATCATGACTTGCTTGGTATGCTCCCTAACCCTAGATTTCCTCATAAACAAATTGAAGTGGGGTTTGGAGATATGGAAATGGTGTCTAATGGTCATGGTTATGTTTTGTGGGCGCCTAGTCTCTGGTTGGGTTGTTGGGTTTCTTGTATTTCTCATAGAGAGAAACTTCATGCTTAGAGAAAAGGTACTATACTTTGTGTTTGGTTTGAGGAGGAGTTTCCAAAACTGTGCTTGGTTAGGCCTAGTTTTAGCTGCTTGGATGATCATGTTCCCCAATGTTCACAAGCACAGCAAGGTCCTCAAGAAAGTGTTTCGTGCTCTAATAGCTGTGCTAATTGGAGCCACAATATGGTTGCTAAAGATCTTGTTTGTTAAAGTCTTAGCCTCCTCATTTCATGTATCTACATTCTTTGACCGCATGAAAGAGAGCGTTTTCCACCACTACATTTTGGAAGCCCTCTCCGGGCCACCTCTAGACGAGGACGAGAGGGAGGAGCTTCCACGACGCCCTTTCCAGGCGTCGAAGTCGTTGCCTGCGAGGTTGAGGGACAAGTCTCATGCCATGTCGAGGTCTAGTAGGCAAGGTTACGAATCTAGGAGGATTGACATGAAGAAGCTTAGAAGGTTGAGCATGACGAGGAGGGCAACGGCATGGAGCGTGAAGAAGCTTGTGAATTATGTGAGGTCTTCGGGGCTGTCGACGATTACAAGAACCATAGATGATTTTGGAAACGCAGAGTCGGAGATCACAAGTGAATGGGAGGCCAGGAACAGTGCTCAAAGGATATTCAAGAATGTTGCCAAGCCTGGTGCCAAGTAAGTAATTTTCTCACTTTCACTACTTTTTTTATTAATTTCTATCAATTTCACTAGATGATTTTCAAATAACGAAACCATACTGTATGCATCATCATGATGCCAACCTTCTATTAATTTATGTTAATTAAATTAGTAAGTGCGTAAGACACTTATGGTTCATCATACATTAGCATCCTAAAAGTCGGTTCCATTCTTACTTTTTCTTTTCAAAATTACTTTTTTTTTCTTTAAATTCTTACCATGAGTAGTTGTCATGATTAATATCATGGACTATATTTTCAAATTTGAACCCCCGACCCGTTTAATTTTTACTCCTACTCCATGCCTGACAGGTGTGGGTGCATCATAGTGTCATCTATCCAACGCACCCAAATAATAATATATGTTACTGTGGGCAACAAAAGAAAGAAGAAATTTTTTGTACTAAAAGCTCTCCTAGCTACCATATGATTAGCACGTTTCATTCTATACGAGTGATATTGGGTGTCTTTAACTAGTTGAGTTAGAAGGTGTTTATGTTAGATCTTCAATATGAACAAACAATTCTGTTTATATCGATAAGAAACGAGTAATATCCGAACTTAGGATCTCTTCCAATATGAGAAAGAAATTAAATGAATTCTTATTTTTGTGTCAAAACGTAAGATAGTATATATCATATATGCCAAAAACAATTACCTAAGACATGCTTAATGAGTACATTAATATTATAATAGGAGTAATGATATTGAGCAATCTAAGTGTCTCCTAATTGCGAGCTTCTTTACATATTTCATTAATCAACAATTATGGCTAAAAATCATTTATATATATATATATATAATATAAATAAAAAAGGATTGCAGGATGTAGTGGTACACATAAGAGGGCACTCACTGTATTTCATATGATTCAGTATAACTACCAATGGCTGTCCTTGCATCTGCATATATTCAATCATTCCAACGTATGCATATATGCCCATGAGCATGACCACGATGAAGATAGTGCTTCTATGAGTATGGCCATTGTATTTTGTTTGTGTCGTAATTTTTTTGGCAAGAAACCGACCCCCCTCACACCGACACTACTGGCCTGGACCACCTGCCCACCCTATAGCACTCTTTGCTTAAAACACACATGAAGATTGAGGGTAAAATGCTATTTTTCTTTCATTTCTTGAAATTTTTGTGACAAAAAACAAACATATATATCTGATAAAAATCAGCAAACTTTCTTGTATATACTAAGATTGTTATTTTAATTACCTTTTCTTTCCTTTTTGTCCTCCTGTTCAAATGATGCAATTGATAAACGTATGGTTTACTATATAAGGTTTTAAGTAAATGAAGAAAAGTATCCTCGAGCAACTTTGTTTTCAAGAGATCAAGTGACACTCTTTATCCCACTATAGATCCGCCACTGCACACATATATGTTTTGTTTCGCAACGCTTTTCATATGTGTTCACTTCCATCCTTAGGGAAAAACAATTAAATTTTGGTATGAAAACATAAATGCTATTTGAGAGGTGCTTTAAGGATGGCCCAAGGGTGGTTGGTGGCTTTGGATGGAGAAAAAGGTTTCTAAGACCACTTCCACAATGGTGTCGGGTAGGCACTATTCACATAAATAGTGATTGCCCTACCTTCTTTTATTTTGCTTTTCCACCTCTTGTCATGATAACCCAAGGGCAATTACTATTCATAAGGGACTAATTTTATTTATATGTATGAGATTAATAATAATTAAAAAATTGCTAGGTATGTATAAAAAAATATTTCAGAATTTTTTTCAATTTTTTAACATTTTTTTAAAGTTGACGTCAGCGCAATTTAGATTATATTAAAGTAATATCTTCCTCTTAACATTAATTAAATTGAATGATAAACCTACATTCAATGTTAATATCATAACTATCAACCAAGGATATATGATTCTTTTTCTTTAAAAAAAATATATTTTTTGGCTACTCTCAACTAAATAAATAAATAAAATTTGGTGTTGCAATGGTACTAGTGGTGACTTTTATTTTTAGTTTTTAGTTTTGGTTTTTCAGCATAAAACTATCGACATACATCAAATTAGAACTTGTATTCTTTTTTGGGTACATGCAATTGGAAGTTTTGTTTATATGTAGCAATCAGAGCTGGGACCTATCAGCCGTCAACAATACCATAATCAAGTTTTCTTCTGTATCCTTGTTACAGATATATAGAAGAGGAAGATTTACTACGGTTCTTGAGAAGGGATGCAATTCACACCACATTTCCTCTGTTTGAAGGAGCAATTGAAACTGGAAGAATTACAAAATCTTCCTTCAGAAACTGGGTGGTGAGTCACAATCATTTGACCCTTTAATTTGCATGTCTTAATTCATCGATCATCTTTTGACACAATGGTTTCAAAGGTGCATGCCTATATTGAGCGCAAAGCATTGGCTCACTCCTTGAATGATACCAAGACTGCAGTGCATCAACTCCACAAGTTGGCAAGTGGAATCGTGATTGTGATCATAAGTGTGGTGAGCCTTTTGGTGATGGGTTTGGCCACAACCAAGGTGATCTTTGTGGTGACCTCTCAACTGCTGCTTGTAGGCTTCATGTTCCAAAACATGTGCAAAACTGTGTTCGAGTCCATCATTTTTGTGTTCGTGATGCACCCATTTGATGTCGGTGATCGTTGTGTGGTCGAGGGTGTGCAGGTCAGATATATTATATACTCAATTATTTTCTTCACCAATGATGTGCACTATATATATAGTAACAGTCCCCATCTATTAAGAAACACCTTATAGGATATCCACTACCAATTTTATTTCAATGATGTAAACCGTCTAAGTAATGTTGGGATTATTTTCTTCACCAATATGTCTCACTATATACGTTTCATATTTTACTTTATAAACATGATAAATAAAAAAATTAGATCATTATCCTTAAATAATATGATTTTTTAAAATAAACCATGATTTTAGATTTTAAAAAAACTATTTTATCAAAAGATAAAATCTAAATGCCCCAAATAAGTGAGCCTAAATTTATTTGGATAAAGAAAAATTGTGTGTCACATTTTATTGTTTGTTACTTTCTGATGAAATTAATGTTCTTATTTATATATGTTGCAGATGATTGTAGAAGAGATGAACATTTTATCTACAGTTTTCTTACGATACGATAATGAGAAAATATACTACCCTAATTCTGTGCTACTTACAAAGCCTATCAGTAATTTCAGAAGAAGTCCAGACATGGCTGACACTGTTGATTTCACCATTGATGTTTCTACTCCGGTTGATGATGTTTCTGCACTCAAGAAGTCTATACAATCGTAAGTAACATATCTCCTCATCTACCTTCCATATTATATATAATTCACTTGTTAAATGGCTCGACATAACCTTGGAATATTTAAATAAAATTTACTACTAATAAAAGTTATTCCTAGTCTACACTAGGGCTTATTATATTGTTTTTTATTAGTCTCAACATAATCATCTATAACCCACTAAGGTCTGTTTCAAAGTGCTTCTGAAATGGCTAAAAGCTCTTACTGACAACCAAATACGCTTCTAATAGCGTTTAGGAGAAAAACTTTAAAAAAATGTTTTTGTGCTTTATGGATAAGCATTTGGATTTTTAATAAATTTTTTGACATTATTCTATTAGAAGCACTTCTAAAAAATCGTTTATGAACATAAGTGCTTCCTACAGAAACTTTCACAAACGATTAAATGTTAAATTTAAATTTTGTTAAAGATTTGTTTGTGGTGACAAGTGTTGCATGGAATGTGCGCATGCAGATACATTGAGAGTAAGTCAAAGTATTGGAACCCAAAACACTCGGTGATAGTGAAGGAGATTGAGAATGTGGACAAGATGAAAATGACGCTATGTGTTCAACACACCATGAACCATCAAAACTATGGAGAAAAGAGTGCTCGAAGATCAGAACTTGTGTTTGAATTGAAGAAGATTTTCCAAAACCTTGGCATCGAATATCATCTTCTTCCTCAAGAGGTAAATCTCACACAATTGAACGCAAGCAATGGGAGGCTGACGATACCCTCTTAGGATCATTAGATAAGGGGCTTGGGTTGATTGTACTTTTGATTGATTATTTTTCCTTCTTTTTTTCATTTACCAGTCATTAAAGTACAAGTTATGTACTGCAATTAGCGATGTGATGTGAGGTGGAGTTTTGGTCATTGCTTGAAACCAATTTAACACACCCTGGTAATCTAAAAAATTTGCTCCGATGAATGCAATTGATCGCCTTTCTCTTAAAAAAAATTTGCGTCGAAACTTATGACTATAATTACCATATATTAATAGCCATAAAATATATATGGTGTTCATTGTAGCCAAGGCTTGCACCTTAACTTAATTTTCATATAAAAATCATAGGTGTGAGATAAATAATAAATAAAAATAAATGTAAGGGTTTATAAGAGCAAGAGTACTTGAACTTGTGCTCAATTCACATTTTCGGTCTTGAACTTTAAACATGGATGTTGTAGTCCCTCAATTCTACTTTATTTAAGACAGTTGGTCCTCTGTTACTTTCGTTAAATTTAGGGGTACAATGATCATTTCAAGTTTAGCCCCAAAAGCTTTTACGAATAATGATCCCTGAATTTATTACCGACTTAAATTTTAGTCCTCCAACTCCAATATTATTCCTCAACTTCACTTTATCTCACACCATTGATCCAATGGCATAATCAATTATATTTTTTGTCAAATCTAGGGAAAAACAGTCATTTTATGTATGTCACCAACGTGATTGGGCCTACATGCCTTGCAAAGCGCGATTCGTTGTTGGTCCTATACAAGGGAAGTATCCAACGGTGTTCTCACGTAACGTTCGCACATAAGCGTTCTCACCTGATCCAAATCGCACTTGTAATTGTGTATTGATTAGAAGCATGCAACGTCGTTTGCACTCATCAACCACGTGATTGGGCTTACACACCTTACAAAGCCCAAAAGCAGAGAAAATAGATTATAAGCCCAATAAGGTTATCATCTACCAAATGCTCATAACATAAAATTTTCGTCACTAAGAATTAGTGACCCAATAAATAAGGGTCATTTATTCATATGACGATCCCCTATCCCAAGGCAAACATATAATTTAACCTTATTATTATGCTCTATTTTGTTCTAAGTTGGTAGAATTTTAATCGTAGATGTTCACTAGTAGAAAGATATCCCTTTATTATCCAACAAAGAATCCTAAATTCAACCAGTATCTCATTTGATATGAATCTCAGAACATGTGTACCCAACTAATCGTACATAAGCAGCACTAGTCTAGACAATCCTACTGAAAAATCTAGAAATCAATTGAATCGGAAACTCCAATCGAATTAGGTTTGATTTTCATTAATTTTGTTTTGACAATAGTAATATTCTAAATTACTCTAATGTACAGGGAGAGAAATCGAACTTACAAGCAGAAAGTGGACCTACTATCTTAGCCAACTAGCCGAACCAAATATACTTCAATTTTGACAGAAAGCCAGACCGAAACCATATTAACTCGGTTAAAAATGGGTTTGGTTTTAAAAGTCTTGGACCAGGTTGATAAATTTATAAATAAATAAATAAATAATTCTCGAACCAGTCCAGTGGGAAATCAAACCGGGAAGCCCTGCGACAAATTGTGTTTTAAAAAATTCAGTCTCAGTTCAGCTCTATCCCTCTCTGCCTCCTTCCTCTTCCACTCTTCCACTCTGCCAGTCGCCAATTTCACCCAATTTCGAGTTACATCTCTCTCTCACTCTCTAAATCTTTCAATCTGTCCATCTTCATCTCTTCACAACTAATGGTCGCGGCTTCGGTTTGGTGGCAGGGTTCGGCGAAATAACCGGCCGGACCGAAAGCGCGCATTAGCATTCTTCAGACTACAGCCGTTGTGTATTCCGCACATTTTCTTCTGTTTCTTTTTTGTGTTTTCGTTTTCCATCGGTCCAAACAAACCCTAGGTTTTTTTCGGAGAAACTGCGGGAAAATGCCGAGAGAGATAATCACATTGCAGGTCGGACAATGCGGGAACCAGATCGGCATGGAGTTCTGGAAGCAGCTCTGCCTCGAGCATGGAATCAGCAAAGATGGAATTCTCGAGGACTTTGCCACTCAGGTGGTTCTTCACTCACTTAAGAGCTTGTCTCTATGTTTGGTTACTGAGAAAATTCTTGTTTGGGAAAGGAAATGGAATTTGAAGTTGGGGAAATGGAGCCGAGTAGCGTGCTAGGCTTAGTTTAAGTGTGATTTTGTTCTGTTATGAATTGAAGAATTAATGAATTTAAAGTTGCCCAATTGATGAATTTTGTTCTCAGGTAGTATAATAAACAATTACAATGAATAATTTTGGGTTCAATTGAGGAAATCAATCAGGTGCTGTGCATTATTGATCTGAATTGTGGTTGTAAGGGTCATCAGGCAGTAGGCACCATAGCAATATTATCAAGTGCTGATCAGGAAATATATATTTGAAAATAGTTATTCTTCAGTCCTGCTCTTGACATATATGTATTATCTTTTGATTGATCTACAGGGTGGTGACCGGAAAGATGTGTTTTTCTATCAAGCTGATGATCAGCACTACATACCGCGAGCTTTGCTGATCGACCTGGAGCCTAGAGTAATTAACGGTATTCAAAACAGCGAATATCGAAATCTCTATAATCATGAAAACATCTTTGTTTCAGATCATGGAGGTGGAGCAGGAAATAATTGGGCCAGTGGATATGATCAGGTTTGTATGTAGTCAGGTGTTTAGAGACAATCTCTGTAGATACTGTTAATTTTATGATATCAAAGCTTTGTGCTTAGTTTCCTTGTAAGTGAAATGGGGTTGTTGTAAATTCTGTTCAGGGAAAGGGTGTTGAAGAGGCTATAATGGACATGATTGATAGAGAAGCTGATGGGAGTGATAGTCTAGAAGGATTTGTTCTGTGCCATTCTATTGCTGGAGGAACAGGCTCAGGTTTCTTTTCTTCTGTTTAGTGTTTATATTTTTATATTTTCCAATCATCTTGTAAATAACGAATTTGGTCCAAATACTTCTCTTTTTTATCGGTTGGATTGGTCAAAATACTTCCTTTTGACTACAATGCTGGGTTAAACAAGTAAAATATAACCATTCAATCATTTTAACTTTAGATAGCATATAATTTACGCCAGTGCTATATAAAGCCACCTTCATTTGGAAGTGTGATCATTCATATAGGGAATTAGCTACTACATATGATGTGATGTGCTTCAATGGCAAAATTTGGTCAAATTTGAGGCAAAATCTAGCTTTGATGGCTGCGGTGTGCTTTGTAGTATAATACAAGTTCCCTTCTTTATGATTTCTTAAGTACTTTAAGGACTTTATTGCTTGAATATATTTTGAGTATATTCACAACATATGATGCAGGCATGGGTTCCTATCTGTTGGAGACTTTGAATGATCGATACAGCAAAAAACTGGTTCAGACATACAGTGTATTTCCTAACCAGATGGAAACAAGTGATGTGGTGGTCCAGCCCTATAACTCACTTTTGACGCTTAAACGACTAACGCTTAATGCTGATTGTGTTGTGGTCCTTGATAACACCGCCTTGAATAGAATTGCTGTTGAGCGTCTTCATTTAACAAATCCAACCTTTGCTCAAACAAATTCTTTGGTTTCTACTGTAATGTCTGCCAGCACAACCACTCTGAGATATCCAGGGTACATGAACAATGATTTGGTTGGTCTTCTTGCATCTTTGATTCCAACACCAAGATGCCATTTTCTAATGACAGGGTATACACCCCTCACAGTTGAGCGCCAGGTATGATTCACTCATGTGTGTCAGTTGATAACCTTATATTGTCTATTTGTGTGTTTATTGATACATCCAAGTACTTATGTGTGTGAAGGCACATGCCTTGAGTAAGTGTCTAAATAGAGGGGAATTGATTTGGCATCTAATATTGTTGCAAACATTACATGTTCATTTTATGCTTCTAAACTATAATTTTAGCTTTTTGATTCATGTATATCTCCTCTTGGCAGGCCAATGTGATTCGCAAAACCACTGTACTTGATGTTATGAGAAGACTTCTGCAGGTAAGAAGTTTTGATTAACTTTTTTTTTTATCTTCGACAAAGCAAAATTAAACAATTCCTTGACATTATTCTCATTTTGCAGACAAAAAATATAATGGTTTCCTCATATGCTCGAACAAAAGAAGCTAGTCAAGCGAAGTACATCTCAATATTAAACATCATTCAAGGAGAAGTTGACCCTACTCAGGTTGTAATAATAATATTATTGTAATTTGTAAATCAACAAAATCTATATTGATGAAAATATTGAAATGAAATTGTGTCAATTATCCTATATAGCTGCTAAATGTTGGCTAGATTCTCTTATTATAATAGTAATGTCTTGAATTTTTGTGGAAATGTGACCCAGAATTTCCTTGTTGCAGAATGTTAAGCACCTTAGTTCCTCTTCTACTATTTTCTTTTGTCTTGACAATGGTTTATTGTGCCTTTTTCTATGCAATCAGGTTCATGAAAGTTTGCAGAGGATACGTGAAAGAAAGCTCGTTAACTTTATTGAATGGGGCCCTGCAAGCATTCAGGTGTTTTAACACAATACAAGAAAGTAAATTTGTGATCAATCTAATTTTTTGGACGTTATCTGGATATTTGATCTTTTGCTTTCTGCTTGTTTGCGTAGGTTGCTTTGTCTAGAAAGTCTCCATATGTGCAAACGGCCCATAGGGTAGGGATCCAATTCTTATCTGAGATTCTCTCCTTTGTCAGATTTTTATTTTGATAATCAAGTGTAGAAAGTCTGCACTGTAAACTCTCTTTCATTGTTATACTTGCACTTGAAAGTTAATTTGAGCAAAATTTTGCAGATTTATGTTTTTAGTTAAAATAACACCCTATTTTATAATAATGAATTGTGTATGTTGCTTCTTTTCAGGTCAGTGGTCTTATGCTGGCAAGCCATACTAGTATTCGCCACCTTTTCAGTAAGTGTTTGAGCCAGTATATGATGTTAAGAAAGAAGCAAGCCTTTCTTGACAACTATCGGAAGTTCCCAATGTTTGCTGTAAGTTACCATCCCTACAACTGTTAGTATTTCTTGAGATATGGTTTCTCAATTTCTTGATGCCACTATGCAGTCTTGGAATTTTTTTTAAATAAAAAATAACAATTAAAATGCTGGCGAAATTTTTTTGACTTAATGAGTGCAAATTGATGTGCTTCAGTTGTCATATGCATATTCCATGTAGTTAACTATTTAGCGAAGAAGCATGCCTTTCTTTTTGCCTCCTGTTTTTTCTTTCTTTTCGTTTTAATCAGTTAGCATCTTGGTGATGGATGAGAAATCTTTTAGAGTGTTCCAACTTTATGGGATGTTTGTAATTTTTGTGTCTCATATAAGTATGACATAAAACGTGGACAGGAGAATGACCTTTCGGAATTTGACGAATCAAGAGAGATACTTGAGAGTTTGGTTGAGGAATATAAGGCCTGTGAGTCCCCAGATTACATCAAATGGGGAATGGAGGTAATTTTCACACTTGCCTAATTTTACCCCTCTTTTGCTTTTTGGTTTAACCAGTAAGTGAATTTCTTTTCCAGGATCCAGACCACGTTCTTACAGGAGAAGGCAATGCAGCAGGGACAGTGGACCCAAAATTGGCAGTATGAAGAAATCAGGTAAAGCTACAATTAAGGGCTCCTGTATAAGTTTATATGATTATTTAAGACGTGTTTATCAACTCTCTCCTCTATCCATCGTCGTCGTCTTCCTTGATTTTAAGCCAACTAAAAGCTGTCTCTAATGCTCTCATTTCTTTTCGCGTTCACACAGGATTGGAACAGACTGTTGCAGGTTAAGTGCTGGTGCCAAGAAGTACATTGGCGGAGCATTGTAAAATATGGATTAAACGTTGTGTTTGACGTCTTCCGGAGTGAAACAGTTTGTAATGTAAATTTTTTTATGGGTGTTTTGATTTAGTTAATTATTCGTTTGTTGAAGCAATTTTCATTTTGAGTGGATATCTTTGTGGTTCCAGTTCAGATAGGTTGGTTCATGGATCCTTTAGCAGCTGATATGTCATTTAGTTTGAGTTATGAAAGATCATTGATGATCTTTGAAGTTAGTATAAAACTAAAACGATAAATTAAAGCGTCAAGGTAATCCTCCGAAAAGTTTTTATGTTTGAACCCGGCATTCGTTTGAGTTACCTTGCACCCCACGTTTTAACTTAAGTCATTATTCCTAAGAAAATCTCGAATGTGTTTCAAAATTGTCTATGTAACCACACTAGCAAAAACCCAAAAGCTACCCTAAAAGACCAACGCTGAATCTGTCACAATTTTTCGTTAGTTATCATCACGTGCAAAATACTTGACTAAATTTAGAGGCATTGACCCCAATTTTGGGTTTTGGTGATAGTCGAATGACCCCAAATTAAATGGATGCAAACGACACTCAATTTGACAAAATAATTGGCATAACTAACCATCAAGAGAGCAACAGCATGAACGTGAAAACGTTTTTGAAGACGAGTAATTGATTGGGTGTTTCTAATCTTCAATGTAAAAACGAGTAAGTTGAAAAAGATGAAAATAATGAGGGTGAGAATGGAAAAGACAAACATACCCATGATAATAGTGAAGTAATTATACTATCCGATCCAATAAAATTAAACAAAATAGATTTAAGACTAAGTTTATTTTGAGGGGAAAAAAAGGGCTAAAGAATAAACACACTTAAAAACTCTATTTTTTTTTAGTTAATCTCTCAATTTTTAATTGTCACAACAACGGTATGGAGGAATTGGTTGAAAGGAAAAATTGTTAACTATTCTTCTTTTAAATTGTTTAAGATCATTAAGTAACGGTAGAAATTAAACTAATAGCAAATGCACATATTGAAATATCTTTTCTCTTTTTTTTTTTTTTATCTTTCAATGAACATTAATTAAGTTAAAATGTTACACTCTCATACATAATTTATGATACAGCACGGAAGCATGGGTTTACGGATCGACAAACGTCTGAACCCGAAAAGATAAACTGAAATCCACTAGAAAATAGAGAAAATCTATAAATTTGATTAATAATATGATAAAATTTATTAATACAATGCCATGAGTTGGCTTAAAAAGAAAACCAAAAAAATCCTAAAACCGTAGGAAATCTTAGGTTCTAGAATATTCCTAAAATTTAACTAATAAGAAAACTAATTAAAATAATATCTTGATTGATAAATTATTCTAAAAAATATAAATATAATATAAATCTTCTCAAGAAATCAAGCAACCCGAAAATCCCAACAATACACATTACTTCTTTTCCAAGCGCCATAATTGATGCTTAACCAGAATTTTCCTTTCTTGCATGATTTACTTCCAACTTTGAGCCACTTTATTTTAATTAATATTTCCCACCATAAATGACCCATTTCTCGTCCTACATCAATTTATGATCAATTTTGTTCTCCAATTAAGTGACAGAAGAGTTAGGGGAAACTGTAATTGCAAGTTGCAACACATCGACTCCAAACTTGTGCACTCTTTACCAAAGCGCTAAATTTGGCAACATTGGGTTTAGACGCAAGAACATAGTTGAAGAATCGATCATGACATGTTTTGCCTATAGACACAAGATCATGGCAACAAGCATTAGTTACACTAGTCCCGCCTTCAAAAATACTTGCACCAACTTCCCGAGCGCACCTAATGGAGATATGTTTTATACATTCATACAAGATCTTCAAATTTAATACCTCTGAGGTTGGAATTGTGATAGAATATGTAGGAGAAACTGTAATTGTAACACATGGACTCCAAACTTTTTCGCTCTTTGCCAAGGCTCTAAATTTGTCGACATTGGGTTTAGGCGCAAGAGCAAAGTTGAAGAATAGATCATGGCAAGTTTTGCCTGCAAATGCAAGATCATGACAACAAGCATTAGTTATGCTAGCCTTGCCTTCAAAAATACTTGCACCGACTTCCCGAACACACTTAATGGAGATATGTTTTTTATATTCATCCAAGGTCTTCGAATTTAATGCCTCTAAGGTTGGAATTCCAAAACATGAAAAAATCATTCCGGATGGACTCACCAAAAGCAAAGTGACCAATAATGCATACATATTGAGTGCGGCCACAGTGCTTTGTAGTATCAAATCAGTTTTTATTTTCTATGGGAAATGGAAAGAACTCTTCGATGGAGAAAGTTTTAAGCATTTGTTTATTTTTAAGGTTTCTGTCAAGGGTCCATGTGATTTTGAATATGAAAACGTCATAGCACCTCATAAATACACAACCGATTTAATTCACCTCGATATTAAAGACTTTCTTCAACTTAGTTAAGTTACAAAACATTGCCTACCTAGAATCATTTATGAATGAACCTACTAATTGTACGACATCAATACAGTCTAATGGTTTATACGCAAGTTAAAAACATTTGTTATGAATAACGTTTTTGTACCACAATAAGAAAGGCACTAGTTTAATTAAGTAATTCATTTTTTATTGGACAAACTACAAAAGACCAACCCCCAAATTATAGGGTCATTTTCTAGTTCATGCCTATTTTAGGAGAATTAACACGTATATACAAAGTGCAGAAAACCTACAATTTACCCACTTCATTAGCGAGATCGTCAGGAAAGTCGTTATCTGCCTATGTGTACAATTTTTAGAGGGCATTTTTGGCATCTCATTGGAGGCTCATGTTTGGAGAATTGTCCCTCCTACTATATTACATGTGGCTCTTAATTATTCACCCTAATCGGAAACTAATCCCCAAATCGAAGTTTTATTCCCAAATTGCAAACCAAACAAATGAAACAAAATCGAAAACCTAATCCCCAAATCGAAACATGTTCTCCACATCACATCCATCAAAGACCACAAAGGAGGAAATCGAGTGTGGATTGTCCGTTGAGATGGCTTTGGGTGTTCATCGTTGTGGGAGTCATGGTACTCATTAAAGTAATTTCTTTAGCTTTACACTACAACCCTGTTTATTTTCTAAATAAACTTGGGATTTTGACAAAATTCAGAATTTTTAAATTGACATGAACCGATTCCCGTGTTTGGATAAAAAAAACATAGAAATTTAGAAATTCTGCGTGGGAAAAAACATAGAATTTGGAGATCATAAATCCCAACTTTAAATTCTATCTAAAAGTCGTTATTTTTAAAATCCAAAGAGAGATTGAGTTTTTAAAAAAGATAACTTTACAAATAAAGGTTAAATTCCGTGTTTTAAATCTGTCACCCAAACAAAAAACTTTACAAATTCTAGAACATTAATTTTCATCATTTTAAATTCCATCATTTATGAAATCCTTTGTACTTTTAAATTTCCTCATCCAAACGCACTATTAAGGTTTAGTTGTTGTAACTTTTTATTTGCTCTGAACTGGAGTTGAGCTTATATATTGAAGTTGTTTGTCATTGGGTTTGTGAGAACGTGATATTGATGGTCCATTTGTATCGGTGTGTGAGAGGTGTATGTCCATTTAATATAAAAAATAGGCTAATCTGTGTTTGGTTTTTTTAGGTGTATGTCCATTAAGATATTGTGGAAATGGATTTATGTCTTGTGAGCTACATATATTTGGAAATGGATGAGTATGTATACAACTTGAGACACAAATACAAAATCAGCCTACGCATTTGGAAATTGGCTAACATTTCATACATAAACCACTTTCATATAAGTTGACAGTTCAGATTACACAAATCACTTTCATATAAATAGTCAGACTATATAAACCAATTTGATTCTCCAAAGGACTCCATCAATGCCACTAAAAACATCACCCAAACCTCCTAAAATTCAATCCCTAAAATTAAAGTGCTAGTTTCACGTTCTTGGATGATCCAATCTCTCTCTATTCCAATACTTGCATTCCCAAAAATACAATCACAATAATCTGACTCCTTTGTGCTTTCGAGGCAGCTCTTATCTCCATTTTCAATTTTTAATTTTCCTCTTCCTCTTTGTTTAATCTTTTGAACAGTCCACGTATCACAATCTTCGACCTTTCATATACACGTGGATCATACCAATCAAAGAATGAGCAACATCTTATTATCTCATAATCGATGCAGCCCCAAAATCTTGGCCCAGGGTCATCGTTAGTCCACAACTTTGTCAGATGACATTGATTGCCACATCGACAAATAGGCGGGCCCACTTCGAATTTGCAGACATCATCGTCTTTGCTTTTTGCAATTTGAAACATAGGGCGCGAATTTTGTCGATTTAGGGCTTAAGGTATGAGAATATGTTGATTTGGGATTTGGGAATTAGGAATTATGGTTGGTTTTGGGTGCCACATGTAATGTTATGGGCGTGAAAATTCTAAAAACATGAGCCTGCACTGAGATGCCGAAAATGTCCTCTAAAAATTGTAAACGTAGGTGCCACGTGGGCAAATAACGACTTTCTTGACAATCTCGCTAACAAAGTTGGTAAATTGTAAGTTTTCCACGATTTTGAGTATGTACTTGTAAATGTCTAGCATGGATGAAGCGAAAGTTTATTTATATTGAGTTAAGATTTGAATTTGATTATCTATTTACAATATGTTCATTTATCGTATATGAACAAAATTATGCAAATATAGTCCAACTTTCTTTTGTTCATGATGTATTGGTTGGATGTTTATGATCTTCAATATGAAAACGAGTAAGATGAAAAAGATAAAAATAATGAGAGTGATAACGAAAAAGACAAAAATAGACGTGATAATAGTTGTAGTCATTATACTATATGATCCAATAAAATTAAACAAAAAAAGATTTCCAACAAAAAAAAAGTTCATTTTCAGGGGAAAAAAGGGCTAAGGAATAGACACACTTAATGAGATACGATGTTTTTTTTTACGCGAAAAACAACGGTAGTTGACGTGCAAAAATTTTAACTATTCTTCTTTAAATTGTTCAAGATCATTAAAATGGTAGAAATTATATTAGTAGCAAATGCACATATTGATATATATATTTTTTTTCCGTTTAATGAACAAATTATAATGAAACAAGTCCTTCACCCTAGGGTTGTTGCTCCCTCTTTGGTGAGCCCTTATGTTTTTTTTTTTTTTTTTTTGGCTTTTCGTTTTTTCTTTTGCCCTAGTTCCCCCTCCCCCAATTTCCTCCAACTTCCCCATTTTCTTTCCTTTTCTTTCTCTTCCACATTTTGGGGTGCTGCTCTGTTTTAGAAGAGTCGGTTTCTAAATTTTTTTTTTCTGTTAACTTGGTTGTTTCTTTTTTAGGGGAAATTATTAGTTTTTTCTTCGGTGGTGTGTTTACAAGTATTGGTTATGCTTTTTCTCTCCTCATCGCCGAAGACTGCATGTTATCATTGGGTCTCAACCACTATCATCGTCTCTTTGAATCCATAGATGTCTCTCACGTCGGTTTCCCTCGATGGCACTTACGGAGTTTGAGATGCCCTTAAAGTGCAAATAGCACTTATTGCTTGGATTATGGTAGCATTGCTCGTTGTACTTGTTATAGTCGGGTGCCTTGCCCACCACCATTTTTCTTTGGTTACCGGTTCCTCTTTGGTTGTTGTTGGCTTAGTTTGGTGGTGACTTGTGGCTGCTGGATTGTGTGGGACATATTTATTAAAGATTTTCTATTTAAACCCCACACTTCTCTTAGCTCACCCGATGTTCTAAGTTCACCCCAACTTTAATTTAAATTTTCACAATTTCTAAGAAAACTCCACTATCTTCCAAACTACCCTTAAATACACCCCAAACTGAAAAAAATAAGAACTAAAAGAGATTTTCTATTTAAACCCCACAATTTTCTTTGTTCATAGCAAAAAAAAAAACACAAAAGAATGAAACCCCAAATCCGAAATTTAATACTTTCTAGAGAAAGAGAACAATTTTACCTCTCTCCAAGAACTGTAACTGGAATTCTAACACTTGGGTATTGTTGAGAGAGAGAGAGAGAGAGAGTTTGTAAACAAGAAGTTGGAAGGAGGTTTCTAAAACTTAATATGAAGAGTGGTGGGGTGTGTGGGGTGTGTGTATAAATGTACTATGGTTAATTATTAAGTTGGATGACCTTTGTTGTCTTTTTACACAATAATAAAACTTACAACTTAATGATTTAAGTATTGGGGTGAACAAAGAAAAGTGCGGAGTTTAAATAGAAAATCTCTATTTATTATTGTTCTTGGGGTTTCTTAAGGCAGTGTTGTGTTTTGTGGGCTTTTGTCTATTATGGGCATTTGCTGTTTGGAAGCTTTTTGCCTTTATGTGGACTTTATGTTCTAGGTTAATTACAATTTTGATCACTGAAGTTTGGCTTGAAATCAAAATCAATTTTAGTTACCGTGATTTCAATTTTCCCGATTTCGTCACTGTAGTTGCAGTTGTTAACAAATTAGGTTATATCTCTCAATCCTGTCAGTTTAATTGCATGTACTAAATGTGTGCAAGGGCAAATGTATTTCCACCATTTAAATAATTAATAAAAAAAAGGAAAAAAAATAATAATAACCACCTAGCCGTTTCTCCCACCTCATCCACCATCCCTATCCCCAAATCCTTCCTCCTTCCTCCTTTCTCCTTTCTCCTCTCTCCGCCACTAACCACCCCACCATCATCCATAACCACCCAAACTCACCACCAGTCATACCCACCCACACACACCCTATCCACCATCCAAATCTAAAGCCATCACGGCACCTGCGTTGGAAGGGGCTGATCGACTTGAGAGAGGAGAGAGGAGATCGGAGGAGTGTTGGGGCAGAAGGGAGAGAAGGGCAGAGAGAGCCATCTCGGTGTCTTGGGAGGCATTCTCCGCGTCAATCCCATTACTGCTTCCATTTTTGTTCCTTGGTGTTCTTTGTTTTCGTTTCTCAGGTGAGGGCTGGCTGGCTCTAAAACTCTCTTTGATAATTTTTATTAGGAGTAGTCAAGATTCAAGAAAGGCGTTTTATTATTGTTGACCCATCTTTTTTTCCTGATTTGTTATTGCGTATCATTAGCTTTCTATTAATGAAACTTGATTCGCACGAGAAAATGAATTTGCTTTTTCAAGATATTAACACGACCAATTGAGAGTTGGCATTGCTACATTTTCCACAATATATTTTTCTTTTCCGGGTGATAAAATAGAAGCGTCGAGTTATTTTTTAGGACTAACCAGTGACGGTGAAGACTGAATAAAACCGAAAGAGACTGAAAGATGGCCGGCCTTCCTACGTCGTCGTTTAGGGCAAACACCGGTAGTGCCGCAGCAGAAGACCCCAAACTCGGTCTCACGAAGCAGATACGGAGCCACGAGGTTGCAATTGCAGAGCTCAATGCTCTTTCACCGTCTCGGGTATATTTTATTTATGTCAAAACAAAAACCAAAAAGTTATATTTCATTTTGTTGCAATCAATTGAGTTGAAGAGTACTTGAATCGTGTTCGTGTAGAATTTTCTGAATTGGGTTCTTCGTTTTGAAACAAAAAGTGAAGTTGGTTGTGGTAATTTGGTTGTTTGGGTTCTTCCCATAAGCCTAGATGATTTAGGTTTACATGGTTCAGTTGAGAAATTCATGTTTTTCTTAGCATCCAGTCTTTTAGGGCCCGTTTGATAACTATTTCTATCTTAGTTTTTAGTTTTCATTTTTTGTGCTAGATTATAGAGGAAAATGAGAGTGAGAATGGGTGAGTGTGAGATTGAGAGAGAAGATGAGAGGGGAGGATGGGAGGGAGGCGTAACAAAAATGAAAACAAAAACTAAAAACTGATATCTATTTGAAATCTATTTCAGTTTTTAGTTGTTTGTTTGTGCATTGGAGTAATAAGATGAACATTTGTTGTATCTCTAGCATTGCGTATGTAATTGTTGCAAATTTGATATGGAATACACTTTTGTTAACCTCTTTGCCCTGCCTATCATCAATGCTAAGAATTTATTTTCTTTGAGAGTAAATGTTTGTTAGTTCCACAAATTTTGTTTTACACATTTCAAAGTTGTATGATTCTGTTCGTGGAAAATTCTAGGTAGATATGACAATAATAGTAATAGTCATTAAACTAATACTTTTCGCCTACAGTGTTGTCATTATATTTCAAATTGTAACTCTAAATTCTAGAAAGCCAGCAAGCTCAAATTGTTTTCATTTCATCGTTTCAATGTTCCGAGTATTAGTTTTCTTCCAGGGTCTTTTTATTTTTTTTCATCTTTTTCTTTACAAGTAGAAGCCCAATTACCCTTCTCATCAGCTTATTTGGTTGGAGTGCTTTGTTAGTTTACACAGATGTAAATACAGCTCTTTCTTGATCACAGGCTGTCTATCAGAAGAATGGGAACTTGTTTTTCCTTACAACAATCCAGAAAGCAATGACATCTGAACAAAGTAACAAGTTTTGCATTGAATCTATGGTATTTGTCTCTGGGTTTAAATAGCTGAATTGATGCAATTTTCCTTGTTCACTGTTTATATTGTGCAGAACAAATTGATTTGGCTAAAGCAAGCCTAGGAAAGCTGAATTCTTCTTGATATGACTTGGCTTACGATGATGGTAGTCCTACAGCCTTTTAAGGTAAAAACCCTTGTATTAATAGGCATATACATCCACTAGAGATAAGTCTTATCCAAGTGATGTATTTTAATGGCAAAGATTTGTGATACTTTTACCATCATTATATTTCAACTGGCATCAGATACTCTTGAGTGCTTACTGTGATCCTGCCAACAAAGCAGACTTTCTTTTCTGTTACCTTTCATTGACTTCTGCGTCTGTTTGCCATATGCATGTTGATGCTTTTTATTTTCTTTTATCCATTACTTACATCCAATTACCTTTCACTGACTAAGGGATCTAGGGAGTTATATTGGAGAAAATGCTAAATTATTTTTCATTGTATTGTGTTACAAAGTAGTTTGTATCTTTTTAATAAAGCAGCATTAACTCTCAACTCGTCTTTTTATTTTTTATAGATTTATTAAAAACACAATACAGTACACCCTTTGTAGTGAAGACTAAACAACAAAGCTGATAATACTCTACCTTATAATTAATGTAAACCAATACACATATTAGACTGTCAGAAAACAGCTGCATTAATAGAAGAAAACTGAATGTTCCAAAATTCATAAGACACAGAAACCCAAAGTGAGAACCAAATTTTGACTCTTCCCCCTGAACTTTCATCCCTCCCTACTCAGTTTGACTTCCCTAAACAACCTCAACAACTGTGATACTATAGAGTAATAAATAGATAATTGACCCACACCTTCACCCCCTTTACATATTATGCACCACTACGGAGCAAGATTTCCTAAGAATCAACTTAGTGAAATCCCATACTTCATATATCTGAAAAGGGAATGATCCGTTAAGCTTTGGATCAGATGACACACATGGCCTTACTATGAGCAACTATTCAAGTAAGAATTGTTACTTTAGGAGATGCCTTAGCCTTCTAAGTCACAGAAAAAAGTTGGAAAATTGGAAGAGATGGATAGCCAGATAGGACTACAATATTTGGTTTACATGAAACAAACCCCAGAAGAGTAAAAAATCCACCTCCAAAACAACCAGGACCTAGAAGGAGATTATTGAAGAATCTCTAACAAAGACAGAAGTGACCTCCACAATTTCAGGGTCAGTTAAGTTTCTTTGGAAGCCAACATATCTATCAACTCAAAGAACGAAAAGAATTGACTTAAAATCTAGCAATGGGAACATTATGAAAATTGGACAATCTGCACAACTGAGGAAATGAGCAAAACAAAGGCAATTTTTTCCAACCCAACACTCATCCAAAATCTAATCCTTTCTCCACTTCTCCACTACCCACTGCAAGCTCACACCAAGGAGAAAAGTACCATAACCTTGGAAAGATTTCCAAGGACAGTAACTCAAAACCCTCACTAGAATTCCATCCATTTTCATGTAACCCATGCTTCCTATAACAGCTAATGGAAAGCTCTATAACAACTTCCCCATTAAGGCCTTATGGGAAAGACATACTGGTTAACTACCAATCAAATGATATCTGAGTTCTTCAAACTACTTGGTTATTCTCATCTTCGCTATGGTTCTTGTTTTCCAAATTAAGTAAACATGATCCTAAACTAGCCATTTTGTATATAGCTGATATGACTTGAGGTCGATTCACGAGTAACTGTTTTCATTTGTTTGATTCCATATTAAAGCAGTGTTTTATTACATAAAACTTGAAAGAATGCATGAGGCTGTTGTGCTTACCAATAAGAAATAAATAAAATTGCCGGATACCATAGTTAATATATAAAAAAATAAAAGAGGGAAATTTCAGTTTTTCTTTGCATCTTCAGGCTTTTGGGTGTCTTAAATGATCAAAATATATGGGTGAATCCTCAGACTATTTTGTGATAAGAGTGAAGAGAATAAACTGCTTTGAGCTTTACAAATCAGATTTACCATGAAGATTTGTTGTGCCAAGGTTTTTGTCAGATTGGCCTTTTTGGCATGGACAGCCTGTTTAAGACTTTTTTTGGTAATGTTTTTGGGACAATTATTGATAATGGATGATTTGATACTTTAATTGGTGTTGTGAAACAGGATCTCAGTGAATGAACCGCTTATTGTTGCAGATTCCTGTTGGTTGGGAGGTCGTGGGGATTCTTGTCTCACCCATTTTCTTATTTCTAAAATGGGCTTCTACCGTGGACATAATTTTGTGAACAATACATGTAGAGACTTTTAGACTGAAGCATTATGTTTCAGAATTTTGTACAAATACCTTTTGAAGTATAGGGGTTATGAGGTTATTAATATACGTCTCTCCCTCCTGCCCTCCTTGGTTGTCTCCCTACGCGTACCCTCCCCGATCGCCCCAAAAATTGGTACATTATTATGATTATACACGAAGGTACATACATCATACATGTACATGCAATGCACGTATGAACGTACATTAAATGTACCCAAGTTTCCAACAAGGGACCAAATTGATATTTAATCTAAACATGGAAGTTTAATAAACTATCTTCTTCAAGGGTAATAGTGTAATTATCTTGATATATGTTCCTACAGATTTCATCCATGTAATTGGTTAAATTAATAAACGAACAAATATTGGAGAACCATGACTTATATATAAATTATTTTGATCCTAAATTCATGATTTTATAGAGTTTTTGTCACAAATGATCCTAAATTCATTATTTTGATCCAAATTTTTTTGGCCTTTTTTGCGCGTGATTTTCCTGCTGTCTTGAAGGTGTTTGATGTTCAGCGGCTGATAGTCTTCGTTCTATTTTTTCGATGTCAAAAGCTCGCCTACCAGCTGTTTGATAAAATGACTGTTACTAGGCCCTTATAAAATTGTTCAAGTTCAAACTTTTTCAGATGCTCACAAGGCAAGATAGCATCTGGGTTTATATGCAATGCAATTCAATAACAGTTTTGCTTGGTTCAAAGTGTTGATAGGCTCCATTCAACTTTGTTTCTTTTAGTTCAATAAAACCAACATACATATTCTCCGCTATCTAGTTTTCATCTTCCATATTCATCGCCTTGATTAATGAGAGTATGTATGGCCTTGGCAATGGTATGTCACCATGTTAATATGCCAGTTTTTTAAACAGGAAAGGAGGAGGAAAACAAATGCAGCAGCAGCAATCTAGGAAGTCTATGAAACTTTTCGTACATTGCGAAGAATCAACTATCGTTTGTTTCCCTAGTTGCAGAAGATTATAGATCAGTTCAGTAGCTGATATTGCAACTGGTTTTGACATTAAAATCATTAACTTGTGGAGCTTTTACACATTTTCTGTATGATTTTTTATCATCTACAAGACTACAACCCATGTTTTACATAATATCCTATACTTCGAAACCGTGTTATGATCACGAATATGATGCCTCAAATACTGACACATTACATGGGACTACATCTGTACAATACCTTGAAAAAAATTCTCCAAATCTCAGATCAATGTTAATCAAGAAATCTTAAGATGTTTGGAATGAAAAATTGTGAACCTTTTTACTCATGAATCAATTAAGTGGGGTTATAATTCAATCCACAAAGAAAGGCATAATAATTAAAGAACGTGACCGTGTGTTGGAGATTGGGCTAGGGATCCGATAACAAAAGGTGGGGAAGCAGCTTCGCTATTGAAAAGATAGCACGAGTCCCACATTGCAAAAACCTTCTATGCATCAAAGCTTTATATATGGTCGTTTAACAACAAAGCTTGTCCCTTCGAGGACATCCGATAAAATTGGAACGATACAGAGAAGATTAGCATGGCCCCTGCACAAGGATGACACGCATAAATCGAGAAATTGTCCAATTTTTTTTGCACTTTTTGTGTGATTTTTGATTTTTTTTTGCTCCCCCTTTTTTTTTTTTTTTCCCCGGTTTTCAAGGTCTGAGTGAATCTTTTAGACAGAAGCATTATGTTTCAGAATTTTGTACAAATACCATTTGAATTATAGGGGTTATGAGGTTATTAATATACGTCTCTTCCTCCTGCCTTCCTTGGTTGTCTCCCTAAGCATTCCGTACCCTCCCCGATCGCCCCAACTATCCTCGATCCTCATCTCTGAGCCACACCCCAACCACATCCACCCAAATCCACACCATTTCATGGAATTCAAAAATCAAATCTTGCAGTGTGAAAAACAAAACAAAAAGAACACAGCAGTGGGAGAATCTCATGTTTTCCACCATGTATATAGCCTACATTTGATGATCTAAACACACCCGGGTTAATTTTCATCACATTGTGAACAACTTAAGCACGACCCAATTCAAAATTCTAGAAAAGAAGCCCTACATTGGATGCAAGCGGTCTCTTCGTCACGATCCATGGCGTCCCCTTGAAGACTCTGTTGGGAAAAGGGTGACTTGTCCCCCAACAAGCTGCAATTACACCAAGAACCAGGGCAGTCAAAAATGGGGCATGGACGGAGAATCAGAAAAGTCAAAGAAGTAAACGGCATGTCGTGTACCGGAAGAACAGCCATTCGAGAAGAGCATAGTGTTCCATGCCGGCAAAGAGGAGAGACTTGGCTCTCGATCAATTCAGCATCACCAGCTTCCTCTGTATCTCTTCCATTTGTCTCGCTGCCATTTCTAACTCTAACACTAAACCAAACACAATGTTATTAATACACAATAAACACAATGTTATTATGATAATTGAATGAGACAATGAAGGGTGTTTCTTAAGACTTTTTTTAATTCAATTTCTTTGTATGATTTGAAACTTTCCAAGTCTATAAGAAATGCAGATAAATCTCTTGGAAATTTTACTAATTTTGGCGTTGAAATTTCTTTACAGTGTGTTTGTACAAGGGAGTTTAATTTTTTATAGAATTTGTAAATGACGGAACTTGGAAACCTTAATAATAAAAGTACAAATATGATTTAAAGGAGATGCTAATGATATTTCTCTTTTCAAAGTTGGAAGAGATCCAAGTATTATTTTCTACTTTTTGAATAATCATATGAATAGCTGGAATAATTATATAGCACAAAGAGAACTACGTGAAGCTGATCAAATAGTAGAACAGTTCCAGGATACAAATCTTAAGAAAACTAAGCAATTATTGTCAAATGCAAGAAGATCTAAGTTGAGGAACAGAAACAAACCTTTGATGCCAAATCGTCAACCTTCTGTTGAAGACTTAAGAGTATCTTTGATTGTTCAGAAAGTTTTTTTTCCAATTCAGAAACATCAGGCCTGCAAGTGACCTTTGATTAAACGTACAGAATGTTATTGTATCGAATGAAATTAGTAGTTCAAACATAACTTATGCAATCAACCCGTCTAAGCATTTTATCTAAACTGATTGGGATTCGATTTTATCAGAGGTGGTTTTTTTTCCAAAAGGATAAAAGGTTTGACAATAAACTTTCAATGAAGCAATTATTCTTTTTACTTCAGCAGAGTTGAAACACAAATCGAAAATAGATACTCTTACACTGCATCTATGAGGTCTCTTTTTAGTGGAATAATAAACTTTCAATGAAGCAATTGTTCTTTTACTACAGGGGAGGAACGGAAATTGAACTGGGAAATAGATATTCTTACAATGGATATACGGACTGAATTTATATATCATCAGGGAAAAATTTGCACTCCTCGGAGAATATTTGAGCTTGTCTCTCAGCAATGGAATCAATTAGTTGTATGTCCCTTGCTCCCTGCTCATTGATACTGCAGAAATCACAGTTCATACCAGATCTCAGGCCAACATGGGTGTTTGAAATAAGAAAACAAATCACGTGCATAATATAGAATGAAATTTGAAATGATAGAAGTGCTAGGAGTTCCTTTATTAAAAAATTAAAAAATTCCCAACACAAATGTAATACTTAGTATCATCCTTAACCTCCATTCTTGATTATCAGCATAAATGCTCACCTCCACAAGATCTACAATTAGACGAGATCTTCATAGCTTCCTCGTCCCTGCAACAAAAAGGTATCACATTCAGTAAGAGTGTTGGAAACTCACAGAATAAAGAGTTGCTAGATTTCACGTCGAGTGCAGAAGAATGCATGTGGTCCAATAAAACATTTTTATTCCTAAATATGTTAATCTTGTCTAGAGTGCCAACTAGATGCATAATGTGCATCTTGCAAACAAATCTTTACGTCATCTTTGATTATATTCTGTCTAGTCTACCTTCTATTGCATAAAAAGTTTTTGATGATCTGCCAGTACAACTTTGTTTCAAATTGACTATTTCCATGGAGGTACATCAAGGGAGAATCATATTTGACTACTCTGATCGTATCTGGGGGACTAATCTAGAATTTTTGGATGTAAAGGAAGCTCCAACAAGTGGATAAGATTAAACTTTATCATATAACCAAAAGGATTCAGATAATACAGCAATTTTAAATAGCTTGGCATCCTTTAAGAAAAGAGTACCAGTTACCAAAATTTACTAGATCAACTCATGATACTATCATATCCCAAAAAATTAGTTGCCCAACAGATACGAAAGGTTAATTGAAAACCAATAAACAATAAATTCAAATGTGATAAGTAAAAATGCACTTAATTTGTACAGCTAAACTAGAGGAAAAACCATTTTTCACCCATATCAGCCAGCATAAATACTCCTAAATCAACATAAATCCACAACTAACTTGGATGGCTTCTGCGTCTATAATAGTAGTAATACCCAAAAACTTTGCAATCTCTGCCAAATCTGCAAAACAGAAGGTCATCATTTGTTATAGTAACAATAAAGAGAAACATGGTCAGATTGTCCCATCAAGTGACTAAAACAGTGCAAAATAGCAAGTTCATCATATATAACCGACATACTAAGAACTTTAGAAATTTGGAAATTTAAACAGTCAACGGATATATCAGCTGGGTTTAGAAGAAGAAAAGGTAAACAAAAAGGTAGCAGAATGGAAGGATGCTCCACAAAAGTATCTCGAAAAGTCCATCAAGGATATAACATTTGGGTGCTTATGGTACCAACATAATATATTAAGTTATTCCAAGTACAAGCAATATCATAACTGCGCTTGCTTTCTTTGAAGTAATACTGAGTTAAGATTGTGCACTAATAGCTGTAGCATGCCTCTATCTTTTTTACATTAGGATATGGATATGCAAGTTTTCTTCGTCAAAATTTAATGTTATCAGTTTGTCATCATAAACTGAAGAAATTCTTTACTTTTGCAAGTCTTCACAACAGTTTGTCATCTTAATTATCATCAGGAAAATATCAAGAGTTTGCAAGACTAGTTGAGCTAAAAAATTGCAGCCCACATTTTCATTTAAAATAATATTAGAACAGGAAAAGTATAATTTGGATCCACCATTTCATGGAATTCAAAAATCAGATCTTGCAGTGTCAGTGTGAAAATATCATGTTTTCCACCATGTATCATTTGATTGATCTAAACACACTCAGGTTAATTTTCATCACATTCTGAACAACTTCAGCACGAACGAATTCAACATTCTACAAAAGAAGCCTCACATTGGATGCGAGCAGTCGCGTCACGATCCATGGCGTCCCCTTGAAGACTCTGTTGAGATAAGGGCGACTTGTCCCCCAACAACCTGCAATTACACCAAGAACAGGGCAGTCAAAAGTGGGGCACGGTGGAAAAATCAGAAAAGTCAAAGTAGAAGTAAACGGCATGTCGTGTACCGGAAGAACAGCCATTCGAGAAGAGCATAGCGTTCCATTCCGGCGAAGAGAAAAGACCGAGCAGGCGCATTGGCTTTGGAGTAATTCAGCATCGCCAGCTTCCTCTGTATCTCTTCCATTTGTCTCGCTGCCATTTCCAACTCAAACACTAAACCAAACACTTCAGCTGAGATCCGAAATCATCATAAATTCCCAACACTGCTTTTGGTGAATGGGATGGTGGGTTAGATTTTGGGGTTTTAGTTGGGGTGATGAAGCAATCGACAAATGGAACTGAAAATTTTAATCTTTTTATTTTGAATAGTTTAAACTTTTTCTTTGTCCAAAGTAGCAGACAGCATAACAAAAAAAATCGTGGTGTGTTTGAGATTACTTTTGGAAATGTTAAAAATGCTTCTATAGTGCTTGGGAGGAAAACTTTTTCAAGTGAGCATATTTCCACATAAAAGTACTTTTTATAGAAGCATTTAGGGCCAGTTTGGGATTGCTGTTATTTTTACAAAAAGTTGTAAAGTAAAACAGCTCAATGTTCGGTAAACAATACTTTTAAAGTGCGGTTAGTACAAAAAGCAATGTCAATCGTTTGGTAAAATCACCCTAAATCAAGCTTTAAAGTATCATTATATGCCCTAGATAATCCATCAATAAATAAAATCAAAGTTGAAGAATTGAGAAGTGAAATTTTTGTAACACATTAATTTTTTAAGAAATATTGAACGTCTTTAAAAAATATATATATATAACTAAAAACACAAACAAGAGAGCTCGAAGTCGAATCTACTAAAGTCCCAAAAGACTTGTAGCTTAAGTGGTTAGGAATACTTACCATGCACCGAAGGTCCTGTATTTGAATCTTCTTCCTCCAATATCATTTTTGGAGTAAATTCAAAAGAAATACTTGTTTCATATTAAATAACATAATTATTGCCTATTAACTTTAGGTCAAGTGGGGTGAAATCACGGGCGGATCGCTCGAGCCTAGTTCTGAATTTTTAGAATATACAACCTAGGCTAAGTTGTCCAAGCCCAAATTAGGTCAATCAAATATTTAGCCTACCCATCTATGTAGAAATATGCTCACCTTTGTATAAATCTCAGTCGTTGGATTGATTGGAATCCATGTGATGTAACTTTGAAGACCGTGCGATGCATTTTTATAATAAAGATAAATACTTTTTTTTATATATTAAATGTTGTTGACATGTGGTCATGATGGTCTCACCACCTTCAAAAGTAAAACCCCACGAGCTTTATAATAAAATAAATTTTTTATTATAAAGGTAAATGATAATTTCCTCTATCTTGCTCCATTTTGTGTGTTGCAACTCATTGTTTTCCTTTAAATTGTTTATTGGAGATTAAAGATACAAATATAAGCATGAGGTTTTGGTTTTTTCTCTATAATTCTTTTTATGCTGCAATCTTTCTTCTACTTAATTCATATTGTTATGATGGTATCAAAGTTCATCTCGATACTTCTATAATTTCTCATATATTTCTTTCAATTTCTACTTTCTGAAGCTCTGTTCTGCTTTTTGGGCACGAAAGCCCTTACTAAATTTTTGAACTTTCAATTTCTCTGAGATTATTCTGTGTTCTTTTCATTTATGGTTGTATCAAGTTACTTTTGCTTCCTAAAGCTTGGCTTATTTGATGATGTTATGATGGTTAACCATAACCACCGTTATAATTGATATGACAACCAAAAAAAAAAAAAAAAGCCGACCCCCATAAAAATTCATGGGTCCGTCATTGGAAGAGATCAAAATGATGAGCGTATCCTAAAACCTTCATGCAATAACAATTATAACAATTAAATAACTCTTGATAGTAGTGATACTTTCATATTCTTAATAGAGTTATTCACACAAACACTCCCTAAGGTTTTCAGTGTTTTCACAAACCTAAGGTTTCAAAAATTATATAAACACCCCTAAGATTTTAAATTGTTTTCACAAAACCCCTTTCCGTTGATTTTTTGTCCAAAGATTGATGATTTTATATGAAAATTTTATCCAAATGACAAAGTTAGCCTTTGAGATTAGCTTGCACATACACTTATTGAGGTTAATTTTGCCATTTGCATAAGTTCTTTTTATGTGAAATCATCAATTTTTGGATAAATAATCAATAAAAAAAAGGTTTTGTGAAAACAACCTAAAATCTCAAGGGGTTTTTGTGTAATTTTTGAAACCTCAGAGGATTTTGTGTAAACACCGAAAATCTCGGGAAGTATTGGTGTAAATAACTCTTCTCAATGTTGCACAAAGATTTTAAATTTTAATCCACTAGTCAATCCAAAAAAAAAAAAAATCCCAGTTAATGCAAATATTGTATATACAAATTTTAATTATTTGACATTTTCATAATTCATTAATCGATCAAGAAGCCAAACTCGGCCAATTGAAGGGGTTGATTTCCCGCTAAAGATAAAGAAAAGGGAGTGGCTTTGTAGCCGTAGCCTTAAGTTTTGGCTTGGGTGGGTTGGGGAAAGGTTCAGGGATTTAGGCAAGAACAGAAAAATATCTAAGCAAGTTTTGGCTTGGGTGGGTTGGAGAAAGGTTCAGGGATTTAGGCAAGAATAGAAAAATATCTAAGCAAGTACCTGAAGCTGAAAGGGACGAAAAGGGCACTTTAAACCAGTGGAAAAAAAAAAATATGAAAATGCTCTACCCCAGGTTGTTTGACTAATAATTTCATACCATTCAATTGACTTGTTACTCAAAATGCATCGAATAACCTGAGGAATGATTTATGAATGTCTCATAATCTACTAAAGTAATTGTGCTGTCTGTTTCCTGATGAGTGGGAACGTTTTATGTGGCCGTCACGGTTCATTGCTTGAAAGACTGCATTTTCCCGAATTAAATTCTGATGTAACTGAAAGAGAATGGCACCCATATATTAAAAAGTTAAAACTCTAGGCTCTCTATTTTAGTCTATGCTAAATCTAATTCAGTTGTCTCCCAGCCAACTTTAGACAAGAATGTCTATGTTTTTTTAACATTAGTTAGATGTAATGAGTAGGAGCTCATAGAGAACAAAAAAAAAAAACTCAGTTTGTTTGAACTCTTGTTCATTGTAATAGTTTACATAGTAAAAGTTGAACTGGTTCATAAGGTTTGGGGCTAGCCCAAGTAGTAAGGGAATATGGAAAAGGGTTAGGGTTAGGATTAGGGTAGATGATGAACTAGATCACATGCCAATGTACCAAGAAAAAAAAAAAAGCATGGTTCTTGCATTCCTGTTTCCATTGTTCACATATTTCTGTAAATTTACATTGAAGTATCTATTCTTGTAACCACTTAACTACTTGTACTATTGATTCCATGATGGTCTTGGATACGATAGTAGTCAACATTATTCAGTTTTAGTACGTTGATGGAAAGCAAGCAGAGCTATTTGCTACGCTTGGGTTAGAGTGAGATTGTTGAGAGATCTTGGGTAATTAGGGTTTTATTTTTTTTCCTTTTGTACATATATTGTGTAATTAGGATTTTATCTTGTTTTCTTGTATAACCCTATTAGGATTTACAGCTTTGTATTATAAATACATTTTTTTGTAGAATAAAATATAATATATAAATGATCTACCCCATGTTGTTTGACTAATCTTTTGGTCCATCGTTTCTAATAAAACAAAACTGATTCTAGCATTGATATAATTCTCGAGAAAATAATATAATTAAGTGGCTCTAAATTGTTGCAAATGCCATCAATTTTCAAAGACACTATTTACATCACAAATTTAGTTTGCTTTCTCCTTCTTCTAAAACAAGTAACACCCTACGACATGGAAAAAATCCATTCTTTTGACAAGAGAAAATAATAATTTGGGGTAAACGAAAAAAAAAAATATTTAAGTTGATGTTGAACATTATAGTATAAAAAGAATAGGCACAACCGAAGCCAACTAAGATTTGAAACAATAGATCTTCCAAAAGAAGAGTAGATCGATATAGGTCTACCTAAAGCCAGAGACACCGAAGATCCAACAGGATCCGAGGAAAAAAAACCCTTGAATATGAAGTTTTCTCTCTCTTTTTCTTTCTCCCTCTCTTAGCGGCTAGGGTTTTTCTTTCTCAATTATTTTGTTGTTTGGGGTTACATCCTAGATAATTTGTTTATGTTCTTTTATGGTTTGAAATTTTTTTTCTTAAGAAACTGGTAGATTGAATGATGGATGTGTTTGTTTCACTTGCCATTTGCTAACTGTCTCTTTCTATAGTTGAACTTGTTAGGAGACTAAGGAAACCAATTATTTGCTCGCACAGGTCACAATACAAAAATCAATTTAAATATTCTTGCAATTTTGCAAACCCAATTCTAATTAGTTAAAGCATATGTATACCATTGTAAATGAAAAAAAGCATGTGAATACAATAATTACACATTAATGAGGGGAATTTATGAATACAATAATTAAAATAAATTAACTATAATAAAACAGATAACTAAGGGTATTTGGTCTTTATGCCCAATTATTGAATACAGACAGCAAAAAGTATAGCCCTTCATATGAAACGCAGCAATTAAAAGGTGCACCAAAAACATACATCATGGCCCGGTTATTTGGAAAGTGCATAAAAAAGTGGGAGTTTGAAAACATGGGGTTGCTGCATTTAGGGAAGAGGGTGGATCCTGCCTCTCTCTACAACAAATTAAGCACTGAAGCATGGTGTGAGATCCAATTTCAAACCACGACCTAGCAAATTTAGAGAGTATCATATCCACCAAGTTTGATATCAGCATATGCAGGAATATTGCAATCGGGCCCAATGTAGGTATTTATAATTTACTCTCTTTTCAAATTCAAGATTGAATCAAGAAGCATTTAGTTATGAGTTTTTCTATTTAAACCATACACGTCTCTTTGTTCACCCCATGTTCTAAGTTCACCCCAACTTCTAATTCAAATTTTCACATTTTCTAAGAAACCCCACTATCTTCCCAAACTACCCTCAGATTAAGTATTAATTTACACACACCCCACTTAACCCTCAATTTTCAGTATGCCCAATTCAATTGCAAAAGAACACACCTTTACAAACCCCACAATTTTTGGGAAATTTGGTAAAAGGAATTGGAACCCACTAAACGCTAAACCCCTAAACAGCAAGCTTTCAAGAGTTTCAATTTGACGTTCTTCTTCGAAATCATTTCGAAGAAGAACACAAAACGCCCCGAGCCCGTTGTGGCATCATAGCATTGTTTCTTTATTTGTTGCAGTTGATTATGTGTTTCAATGGTCATTGGCGAATTTGCAGGGAGATTTGAAAGTAAAAGTGAGAAATGGCTTCGAGAGCAATGTTGAGAAGGAAGAGAATCGTCAAGGATGGCATCATCTCGCACAACCCCTGGGTTCTAGTGGCTTGGGCAGCGGCGGACCTAGAAATTTTTCAACGGAGGTGCAATTTTTAAAAGCTAAGTAGGCAGATTATTTGAAGGATGATTTGAACTAGCCAGATTATTTGAAGGAGGGTTGGAACTAGACGGATTATTTGAAGGAGGATTTGAACTACCTGGATTATTTGAAGGAGGATTTAAACTCTTTCTCTGAAAGTACCATTCCATAACTGTACAATTAAAACAAAATAAGGGTTTTATATCTATTACTATGACTAATTGACTATAATTTATCAATTAAATAAATAAATCAATATCAAATTATCAATTAAATAAATGAATAAAAATTAATTATACCTCGAAGTGTCATGTAGTCTCTTCCTCCTCGAGTTTGCTATTGATCTTACTAATACATAGAGAGCTAAATAAGAAAAAAAAATTATTAAAAAAAGAATAAACAAAATTGGCATTTGCTCAAGAAAAAAAAAATGCATTCGACTTACTTTGGATTGGCGTACTCAAGAAGGAAAAAAAAACGCAGGATTCTTGTGATGCCCACACACTTTGATGAAATTGGGTGATGTTAAATTGGTCTTTTATAAAGAGAATTCTCAGTCCTACTTAATTAAGGAATTCCCAAAACCCAATTGAATAATGAGAACTCGCAATTAAAACCCAATTAAGTAATGAATTATAGAAGCCCCTTGAAAAGCCCACGAATTACAGCAGTTTCGTTTTTAAAATTAAAAACCCGGACCAAAACGACGTCGTTTTAGCCAGGTTTATATATATAAACAATGCCTTTTAAAAAGCCTGGTCCAAAACAACGTCATTTTGGCCAGCTTCATTAAAATAAATAAATAAATAAATAAAACGCGCACCAACAAAGCGCATCACCCAGTGGTTTGCACATTTCATCGAACATGTGGTGTGTGTCACTGGTTTGAAGCAGAGGTGCAACTCCAGCAGCTCTAATGGAGTTTTCGGCCGGAGGTGCAGTGCACCTCCTTGCGCCGCAGTCTTCCAGTGGGCTTGGGCACTACCATGGTTCTAAAAATTGGAGTCCAAGGGTTTCAATCGTGCATATGCATAGGGGTAACAATGATGATGACGATGATAAAGTTTCAGTAGCTAAAGACGAATTTAGGCAATTAGAGGGGGTGGTGGTGGTGTGGTACGCGGTGGGATATTGAGCCATGCACTTGAACTTGTTTCTGGAGGGGGGTGTATATAGATGTACTAGAGTTAAATATTACGTTGGTTGATTTTTTTTTATCTTTTTACACAATAATAAAACTTAATATCTTAATGATTTAAGTATTGGGGTGAATAAAGAGAAGTGTGGGGTTTAAATAAAAAAAACTCTTTAGTTATTGAGTTAGTTAGACTTAATAATAGGGTTAAGAAGCATTTAGTTAAGTTGTAATATTATTTATCATTTTTTTAATAGGACATTATTTTGAGATTAGCTTGCACATAATAGGGTGAAAATTTTATCCAAATGACAAAGTTAGCCTTTGAGATTAGCTTGCACATACACTTACTGAGGTTAATTTTGCCATTTGCATAAGTTCTTTTTTTGTGAAATCATCAATTTTTGAATAAATAATCAATAAAAAAAAAAAAGGTTTTGTGAAAACAATCTGAAATCTCAAGGGGTTTTTTTTTTGTAATTTTTGAAACCTCAAAGGATTTTGTGTAAACACTGAAAACCTCTGGAAGTATTGGTGTAAATAACTCTTCTCAATGTTGCACAGAGATTTTAAATTCAAATCCACCAGTCAATCCAAAAAAAAAAAATCCCAGTTAATGCAAATATTGTATATACAAATTTTAATTATTTGTCAAGGAGCCAAACTCGGCCAATCCGGAAGGAGGAGAAAGTGAAGCTGCAGTTTCAAAGCCCAACCCAAGGCCACAACCGCCCAGCTTGCACTTATTTTTGGGCTCTGGTACTTCCAGAACATTGTCTTTAACATTTACAACAAGAAGATATTAAATATTTTCCCATTTCCATGGCTTCTTGCTTCTTTTCAGCCCTTTGCTGGGTCTGTTTGGATGTTGGTTCTCTGGTCTTTGAAGCTCCAACCATGCCCCAAAATATCAAAACCATTCATAGTTGCACTCCTTGGACCTGCATTGTTCCACACAATAGGCCACATCTCAGCATGTGTCTCATTCTCTAAGGTGGCCTGTTTTCTCGGTTGTCTTTTCGTCGTTCCTAGGCGATTCCAACCCTTTACAGGTCTGGCTTTCAATCCTCCCTATTGTCTTGGGTTGTTCTCTAGCTGCAATTACTGAGGTGTCATTCAATTTCCAAGGCCTGTGGGGTGCGTTGATTAGCAATGTTGGGTTTGTGTTGAGGAATATTTACTCAAAACGCAGTTTACAGAACTTCAAGGAGGTAGATGGGTTGAATTTGTATGGTTGGATCACTATACTTTCACTCCTCTATCTGTTTCCTGTGGCTATTTTTGTTGAAGGGTCTCAATGGGTTCAAGGGTATCACAGAGCTATTGCAACTGTAGGAAAACCATCCACATTTTATATATGGGTGTTGTTATCTGGAGTGTTTTACCATCTCTATAACCAGTCATCTTATCAGGCTCTTGATGAAATTAGCCCCTTGACATTTTCAGTTGGAAACACAATGAAGAGAGTGGTGGTAATTGTATCTACTGTGTTGGTGTTCAGAAATCCAGTTAGACCTCTTAATGCCCTTGGATCCGCCCTTGCGATATTTGGGACTTTCCTGTATTCACAGGCAACAGCATCTAAAAAGCAAAAGGGCGGTGAAAAGAAGAATTGAACATAGTTTTTACTTGGTCTGCTTCAAGTGTATTATTCTTTGATCTGGTAAAATTTGTGATTTGCTCTGGTTTATTCCACAGCTAATAGCTATCAAGTTTTACTAATGTCCAAGGTTTTATTTCATGAGATCTTCTCTTTGATATTTATCTTCATTTCTCTGTGTATTAACGGTAAATTTCATTAGGATTGATTAGGCCTTTCTTCTCCCTATTTCACTTGTTATATGCTTGTTGCTTGCTAAGTTTTGTTTGAATTGTTTAGTTTGTGTGTTTATTTGTGCCTACATACCTAAGAAGCTAAGTGCAAAGTTCTTTTTGGTTACACACAAGGTCTTAAATATCGAAAGTTTCGTTAATATCGGTGGTTCGAAAAGACGGAAATATCAGTGGTTCAAAAATATGGAAATATTGAGAAATATCGATATCAATAAAAATTGGATAAAAATCACAAAAATTGTGATAAATACATGGAAATTTGTAATGAAACTTTAGAAGAAGTTTATTTAGTCAATCATCTATTATTTTGACACAAAAAATTGGTAAGAAATGCATTGCATAGTGGGTTTGAGTGATTTAAGTTGATTAAATAGGAAAGAAATAAATTATATTAAGTAATTAAGTAACTGATCAACAATATAAAACAATAAGTAATTATGTTAATTTCTATTTTGAAAAACAGCTCGCAACAGTTATAAATTTGAGATTTCATAAGTAAGAATGACAAGTTGATGACTAGTGTGGTGGTTAAGGGGCAACGTATATTTGGATGGAGAGGAGTTCGAACCCACCCTTGTGCGCGTGACTTTTAAGTGAACTCTTTCATTTTTTATAAATTCAGTTTGTCTTTTTCAATAAATGCAATTGAAAATACTTTAAAAAAATGCATGTTGTCTTGCTTTACTATATTAAAGAGGATTCTTTTTCAACCACCATATTAGCTCATCAGTTACCTATTCTTTTTGCGTGCTTGTTATTTCTTGGTATACGAATTTGGGTACTCTTATCAGATTTTTTATTTATTAGTTAAAGAGTGTGCCACATCTTTAATGACCCTCACAATTCATAAATTCATATTTTTCTTTAACTTGGGGAAAGGTCATCATAGATGTGGCACTATTGGAATTTTTTGATGAATTAAACAAGGAGAGTGGAAGCAAGAGACATGCAGCTCAAGTAGCGAATAGCAGTTTTTCCTACACCAAAGGTCCTGTGTTCGAATTTCACCTTTCCAATATCACTTGTGCCAAACACCAAATAAACAAGAAGAATGAAAAACTAGAAATTGATATCTATATTATAGAACTATAGATATCATAATCCACATGGGATTAGTTTGTCAGACCAGCGGTTACAAAATATGCAAATTAACAACACAGGTCAATAAAGAAAGAAACGAAGACTTCTCAGCAAAAAGGAAGCAAAATTGCCAGAAAGATTTGGAGGCAAAATTAGACTATGCTATTTCAATTTTCAATTTTCAATTTTCAAATTTTAGGAAATACATATATAAATTAGGAATATATGACCCTATTGTCTTACCAAAAACAAATTAGCAAAGTTCTTAAACCGAGCTTAGATTCTTTTTTTTTTCTTTTTTTTCTGGTTGGCTCTCTTCTTCTCACAAATTATACAAATTAGCATAATTCTGAAGTTTTGTGAAATTCTTTGCAACTTTCCATAACCTTTAAAATTCATGATCTCTTCTTCATCATAAGATGTTTTTTGTGTTTTGTTTGTATTGTTGGGTATCTTTTCATCAATATTATAATAGTTTTTGTATATAATTTCTTTATTAATTTCCGGTTGATGAAATGGGAGAACCTCAAATGGGAGACCTACCCACATCAAATCCTGTGATTGAACTGGAAGGGGATGAATTTTGGCCACTTTCTGGGAACCCTTTTTTGATATGGTTCTCACGAAAACAACTATCAAACCCATGTACCAACTGGTAATTATCCTGTAATTTCCAATGTTCAAGCGAAAAATAATATGCCTACTGCTAAAACTTTCTTTTTCTTTGCAATCGTAGGCAATAATGTGCATTGCTAATTCTCTAATTTGGGTTATCATTTTCTTCTCTTTAATTAGTCTAATTCTTTGAAACAATAATTTGTTCGAGCATGTGGTCCCAGGCAAATGTAGGGCAACACTACCTTCCTGTTCAATCCCTACGGTTCTCACATTTCGAGGCAAGAACTGAGAGATGATATATCATGGACCATCCAGTCATAAAAGGCTTGATAACTTGAGAGCATTTGCCATTGACAACAATTTGAAGGTTGGAGATGCAAGTGTGTTTGAGAAACTAGAGTGCAGCAGTACTAGGCTAGTATTCAGGGTCCAAATTCTTAGAGGTGACATCCCATATGAATTTGTAGACAAGCTCGATGGTGATAATATAGATGCACCAATTGTTCTCGAATAGTATATGTCGTATTATCTTTTACTGGATGTCAAATTCCCAAATGAGATTACTTTCGGGAGCTAATATGATTTGAATTTGATAGAACTCTAGCAGAGCCTATTAAGGATGCAATAATTGTATGATTTTGAGTCCATATGTTCCAGTCTAGGAGTTATGGTGTCATTTGACACAATACTTAGTAACATGAGTATCTATTATTGTTTGGATACCTTTAAATAACATAATCAAGTAGCGTACTTTCTAACAATCCTCTTTAATAATTTCATACCATTCAACTGACGTGCTACTCAAAATGCATCGAATAACCTAATGAATGATTTATGAAGGTCTCATAATCTACTAAAGTAATTGTACTGTTTGCTTTCTGATGAGTGGGAACGTTTTATGTAGCCATCATGGTTCATTGTTTGAAGGACTGCATTTTCCCGAATTAAATTCTGATGTAACTGAAAGAGGATGGCACCCATATATTAAAAAGTTAAAACTCTAGGCTCTCTATTTAGTCTATGCTAAATCTAATTCAGTTGTCTCCTAGCCAACTTTAGATAAGAATGTCTATGTTTTTTTAACATTATTTGTTAGATGTAATGAGTAGGAGCTCATAGAGAACCAAAAAAAAAAGCTCAGTTTGTTTGAACTCCTGTTCATTGCAATAGTTTACATAGTAAAAGTTGAACCGGTTCATAAGGTTTGGGGCTAGCCCAGTTAGTAAGGGAATATGGAAAAGGGTTAGGGTTAGGATTAGGCTAGATGATGAACTAGATCACATGCCAATGTTCCAAAAAAAAAAGAAGCCTGGTTCTTGCATTCCTTTTTTCGTTGTTCACATATTTCTGTAAATTTACGTTGAAGTATCTATTCTTGTAACCACTTAACTACTTGTACTATTGACTCCTTGAACCAAACGGGCCCCAATTTCTGATGGTCTTTGATACGATAGTAGTCAAGATTATTCAGTTTTAGTATGTTGATGGAAAGCTGTGCAAGCAGAGCTATTTGCTACGCTTGGATTAGAGGGAGATTGTTGAGAGATCTTGGATAATTAGGATTTTATTTCTTTCCTTTTGTACAGATATTGTGTAATTAAAATTTTATCTTATTTCCTTGTATAACCCTATTAGGATTTACAACCTTGTATTATAAATAAATTCTTTTGCAGAATAAAATATAATAGGGGTGGGCATTATAACCGAAAACCTGACCGAACCGGACCGCTTTTGGTGGTTTGGTTCATTTTATAATAAAAATCCATGAACCAAAAAAACCCGACCGAACCGGCCATGAACCGGTTTAATTTTTGAAAAACCGGTGAAAACCGGACCGGACCGAACATTTTAAATTATATTATTTAAAAATAAATTTTAACATGTGGCTGATTCGTCCATTTTAAGCCAGTGTACGCCTTGACACTCGATCGCTTCGCTCATGAAACCCTAACATTTCATTTCAGCCGCTCCAAATTTTTTTCGCTTTCTCTCGATCGATCTGCCTCTCTCACTCAACCTCCTCTCCCCAAACCAAACCGTCGACTTCTTCTTTCAAGCTCTCATCACTGTTCTCTCTCTCTCTCGGTGACTCTCGCAGCGTGGCTCTCTCTCACATCGCTGCGTTTTCTCCCGGTCAATCTCGCTATCTCTTTCTCAGCCATTCTCTCTGTCACTCTTGCTCTCTCTCACGGTCACTCTCGCTCTCTCTCACGGTCACTCTTGCTCTCTCTCAGCCATTCTCTCTCAGTTTTCCTCACTCGATTTTTCTGTCAATTTGAGCCGCAAATTCTCATGAACGAGTTAGGGCTTTAAGGTACTAATATCTGTAATTTTTCTCTCTTAGTTCTCATGAACGAGTCTGACTATGTTGTGATTTTTTATTTTATATTTATATTTATTTTAGGGTTGGAAATTTATATTTATTTTGGGCATGATTTGTAGGTATTCGTATAAATTCCTTCGTTTATATTTGTATTACCCCAGGTCTGAAGGAAGACAGACTTCTTCTCTGTAAGTCCTCTTTATTTCTTGCGTTTTTATGGATCTTGTTAATAATGACTTAGTTGCTTGGCTAAACGCTTATGTTTGTTATTTCAGCACACTGGATCTTGTGTTTTTATGGATCTTGGTCTTTTGTTGAGTGTCCTGGTCATTACTTGTAGCAGCTTTTGTTATTGCTCGGCTGGTGGGTGAAATATTTGCTTTTTTGCTTGCATCATCTGGTTACTGAGTGTGGGAAATTGTTTTCCCTACTAATGTTATATGCATGTAGTTTCTACTTGCGCTTTCAATTTATTGATTGTTCGCTTGTATCAGGATTAGAGTACTTTTTATTTGTCGATCCTCATCAAGAAGTTTCTATCTACACCAGGCGGCAGGTATAGATCTCTCTCTCTCTCTCTCTCTCTCTCTCGCGTGTTAAACAAGAGATTTGGAATATGTTATGTTAAACATTTTGTCTCTGCATGATATGTAAGAGATGCTTTTATCATAGGCGTTCTTAAATGGTCATTTATTAATTATCAGCATATTTATATATTTATGTATTCTAAATTTGGCGGTGAAGCAAACTTCTACCTTCACTACAACTATCATTTCATGATTTATTGGACATCATAGTTTCATTTTCTCCTGTTGTATGCTTGTATACAACATCATACTTTGATTATTCATATGAATTGTAGTTATTTTTATTGGATGACTCTCTGTGGATTAGTTCTAAGAACACTAGAAGTTGTGCATGTGAGATAAGCCCATTTTCTCTTCTTTATGCCGCGCTTCCTTCCCTAGCAGCAGAAGTTTTAAGTCATACTTTGAGTAATAATTTAAGTTTTATGATTATTTGTATTTTGGTTAATTCTATTTATCTAATCTGACTGTTGTGATTTTTGGTGGACAGAATTGATTTTGGGATCATAGGAAACGATGGTTTTCTTTCTTTTCTATATTAATCATAATTTGTAGTTTCTTTGTGTTATTAATTCATATGTTTACTAACTGTTTTTCTTTCTTTATGCAGAGGTGCAAATCTGATTTGAATATGAAACAACTCATGGAATTGTATGTGTATATGTAATGGAAGTTTATTTGTTTTTATTTGGATTTTCTTTTGAACTTTGCAAATATGCAAATTGTGATTGAGATTACTCTCGCAATTTGCTACGGACTGTAATTATTAATTTCTGTATTTTGAGATGTGTGGTGGATGATGATTTGCTATGGTTTTATGGTTTTTTTAAGTATTCGAATGATGAAAACTTTAGATATGCGGAGAAACTGGAAAAACTCGAAAAACTGTACAGTTTCTGTCAAAACTTGAATTGTTGAAATATGTCCAAAAAACAGAATGGGCCTGGAAAATATAAATAAAAAAAGCCTTCAATTGTTGCTTTTGTTGGGCCTCGGCAAATACCCGAACCGAACCAACCCGGCCCGCCTAACTCGGGTTTCTACTTAATTCGAAAATGGGCCTAAAAGAGAGGTCCACGGTTTAGCATTTGGGCCTACCGACAAGGCCCGGTTCGGCGTGTGGTTTGGGCCCAGAACCGGCCCGACCCGACCCGTGAACAGCCCTAAAATATAATATGAAAATGCTCGACCCCATGTTGTTTGACTAATCTTTTGGTCCATCGTTTCTAATAAAACAAAACTGATTCTAGTATTGATATAATTCTCGAGAAAATAATAGGACTAGCTTGACTCTAACGTTGTCTTTTTGTATATTTTGGATCCTAATATAATATAATTAAGTGACTCTAAATTGTTGCAAATGCCATCAATTTTCAGAGACACTATTTACATCACAAATTTAGCATGTTTTTTCTTTCTTTTAAAACAAATAACACCCTTACAACATTGAAAAAATCCATTCTTTTGACAAGAGAAAATAATACTTTGGGGTAAACAAGAAAGAAAAAAAGAAAATATAAGTTGACGTTGAACATTATAGTATAAAAAGAATAGGCACAACCGAAGCCAACCAGGATTTGAGACAATAAATCTTCCAGAAGAAGAGTAGATCGGTATAGGTCTACCTAAAGCTAGAGACACCGAAGATCCAACGGGATCTGAGGAAAAAAAACCCTTGAATATGAAGTTTTTTCTCTCTTTTTCTTTCTCCCTCTCTTAGGGGCTAGGGTTTTTCTTTCTCAATTATTTTGTTGTTTGGGGTTACATCCTCGATAATTTGTTTCTGTTCTTTTATGGTTTGAAATTTTTTTTCTTAACAAACTGGTAGATTGAATGATGGATGTGTTTGTTTCACTTGCCATTTGCTAATTGTCTCTTTCTATAGTTGAACTTGTTAGGAGACTAAGTAAACCAATTATTTGCTCGCACGGTCATAATGCAAAAATCAATTTAAATCTTCTTGCAATTTTTCAAACCCAATTCTAATTAGTTAAAGCATGTCTATACCATTTGTAAATGAAAAAGGTGTGAGATCCAATTTAAAACCACGACCTAGCAAATATAGAGAGTATATCATATCCACCAAGCTTGATATCAGCATATGCAGGAATATTGCAATCGGGCCCAATGTAGGTATTTATAATTTACTCTCTTTTCAAATTCAAGATTGAATCAAGAAGCATTTAGTTATGAATTTTTCTATTTAAACCCCACACTTCTCTTTGTTCACCTTATGTTCTAAGTTCACTCAAACTTCTAATTCAAATTTTCACATTTTCTAAGAAACCCCACTATCTTCCCAAACTACCCTCAGATTAAGTATTAATTTACACACACCCCACTTAACCCTCAATTTTCAGTTTGCCCAATTCAATTGCAAAAGAACCCACCTTTACAAACCCCACAATTTTTGGGAAATTTGGCAAAAGGAATTGGAACCCACTAAACGCTAAACCCCTAAACAGCAAGCTTTCAAGAGTTTCAATTAGTTAAAGCATGTCTATACCATTGTAAATGAAAAAAAGCATGTGGATTATTAATGAGGGGAAAATATGGAATCACGTGATAAAAACAATTAACTGAATTTAATATGTCTTCAATTAGGAGATAGCCATGCCGTATGATAAGTTTGGTTTTCTTGGGTCCCACGCGGATCATGGAGACTCTCTCTCTCTCTCTCTCTCTCGGCAGCGTGAACGAAAGGATGCAAACCCATGTATGCTGAAACATATTCTAATTAGTTAAAGCATGTCTATACCATTGTAAATGACAAAAAGCATGTGGATTATTAATGAGGGGAAAATATGGAATTACGTGATAAAAACAATTAACTGAATTTAATATGTCTTCAATTAGGAGATAGCCATGCCGTATGATAAGTTTGGTTTTATTATAAGCGTGTGCATGTCTCCAAAAAAGTTAACTACATATAAGGTGCAAACTCTAGTACAATAAATACAATAAGTTAACTATAATAAAACGGGTAACTACGGATATTTGATCTTTATGCCCAATTATTGAATACAATTATCATTAATTGTTTTTAAAATGGGTAACTACATGTATTTGATCTTTATGCCCAATTATTGAATACTATTATCTTTAATTTTCAAAAAAAAGGGTAACTACAGGAATCCTTCTAGGAGTAAGGAATCAATCATATTAAATAGGAATCCTTCTAGGAGTAAGGAATCAATCATATTAAACATATCGCAACAATATAAATTGTGTCTATATAAGCAAATAAAATCCCAGGAGAGACTGCTAAAACATATTGAGTGTGATCAAAAACTTGTAAACCCTATACTTTTCTTTTGTGCTTATTATTTGTAGCTTAGCTTTGGTGCTACATATATTAGTTTTTGAGGTTGATGGGAAATACTGGCTCTTCTCGCGTTCCCAACAAGCCCTCGCCAAGGTTTTTGGGTTATCACAGTGCGCCAAATTTCGAAATATGCCATGTTTGCAATCGAAATATTGAAAGATGGGTATGCAACCCAAATTTTAACTCCATTCTACCTAAATATATTTCTTCAATTCTTTCATACTCTGTTCTGATTTTTTTTCTTTTTCTTTTTCCCATAGGATAATTTGAGGCAACTGACATTCTGGGGTTTAAAATTCTGTAAGATGCATGAAGTTGATGGGACTCCGAGGTGCAGTGGTTGTAACAGATTCCAGGTTGGTAGAAAGACTTTTATTCGGAATGGCAATGGAGAGGAGCTGGGTTCACCATCTCCATGTTGCCTCTAGCTAGGCAGAGTCATAATATATTGTTCGGTTAGCCTTTTGCTTTCTAAGAAGGGTGTCTAATTTCCAAATAATTTTCTTTTTAAATTTTATGATTTTATATTATATTGTGATGATGTGTGTTTACCTATTTTGTGTGTGCTGTGATAGTATATTTTTGTGTATATAGGGTCCACTTTTATTAGAGAGGTGGATAACAACGTGTTTAATAAATGTGGTATAATTAGAGATACTCTTATAGGATACGTGTGTATGTATATCTTATCCAATATGCTAGTTTTCGTTTAACAAATTTGTAGAGAGAGTAATTTAACATGTTTACTTTTGGTTTGGTGTTTTTTTTAATATACCTATTCATGTTTTAGGCATTAAATTTTATTTTATTTTTGTAATGAAGCTAATGACGAAAATTTTCATTTGGTCAGACAGAAGGACAAATGGAATATGTGAACCTTGGAGATGGCCGGAAGCTTTGCTCGGATTGCTATTCTATTGCTATCTTTGATCCAAGTAAATGTAACCGTCTTATTGAAAAGATGCGTGAATTTTATAAAGAGTTAAATCTCGAAGTGGATAAGGACATTCCTATTCTATTGGTCGACAAAAACTACATGGACAAAAGACAAGTAAGTAACATAACTAATAAAATCATATTTGTTCCGAATAGTGTTGTAAATAGATTTTTACGCTTGCTCATATCTATAACATATGATTATAGTTAATGCTTTTGAATTCATTATGCACACACTCAAAACTGGGAGTGAGCATCAATCCAACTGAATTGACCAAATTACTGGTTTGGTTTGTTTTTTATCAGAAAAAGTCAAACATTTTGAAAACCGAACTGGACAATCTCATTTTCATCTCCCATGAATGAGCATGTGAGTTTCATTCTTCAAGAAGTTTATTTAAACAACGAACCAAAGTATCAAATCACAAGATATGTTTAGATTACAATCATAAAGACATAAATTATTATTTTTACTTATATTTGAGTTGTAAACAAAATGCATGATAGCTATTAGTTTAATTGTAGTTTTCTTTCTAATATTAAAAACATCTCATGTTTGATTCCTCTCACTCTCGTTTATAAAAATAAAATGCAGTATATGATGCTAATATACCGAAGGATTTATTTTGTTTTTATTTTTTATTGATAAATTCTTAATGGTATTTCTTTTGGATATATGCAGGGTGCGGTTGGATTGACCACATTCGATCACAGAAAAGTTTGGACGGTAAGAGATATTAAGGCCTAAAATAGTCTATGTTGTTTTGAAAAATCTTATTAAAAAAATTACTATAGGATTCTTTACAATTTAATTATTAACGCCCTAAATAAAAGATTAGCTACCATGTTGCGTTCCTTGTAAATGTCATTGATTGAGACGTGTTAGAGCTTTTCCTAAAGTTGCCAGTTTTAGATTGTAATTTGGTAGCTAATTTGGATTGTATATGTGCCTTTTTTGTGATAATTTGGATTAGTGTCTTTGAATCCCCTTCAATTTATATGTTGGACAGTTTTAGCTGATTAATTAGCCCACATTAAAGATTGTTTAAATGCAAATGCTTTAGCCTGAAGAACGTAGGTACCTGCAATGATTGGTTTAGCTTCCTTATTTCTCGTAATAAAACCTGCAGCTCGCTTTTTTTTTCTTTCTACCATATCAATTAAAATGTGGGATCTTTTTTGTCATAAGGTAATTATTTTGTTTGGTGTTGGTTGTTAAACAAACAAAATAAAAAAGATTTGTTTGGGGTTTGATGATTTTATCCTTTTGATTTGTAACAGATTACAAATTGTTCAAAAAATGGGGATAATATTCAAGTGCAGAAAGCTAAAAAGACGTTGACCAAGGGCAAAGTGACATCAATCTTACTTCTGTTTGGACTACCAGAGTACTTTTTCTCAAATACCTTTCATTATAAATTTTTGTTTATAAACTTTTATTTTAAATTCATTTTCGCACTTCCTCATTCCCAAATTCTCACTGCATTCTTTCTAATTTATTTTCATAGCTATAGCCCATCTTCCTTTATTATTTTCAATTTTAGGAAATTCTGCATCCAACTCCTACATAGATGACTTTAGCACTTTGAATGCAGGATAACTGCTCTTAACTACTTGGGCTAACATACTCTTACCTTGTTGATTTTTAATTAGTATAACGATAAGAGAATAGAGAAATTGAAGAAGCATTTTTGCATTCCATTAAAACTTATCACCTCCTAAAAGTTCCTCTGTAATTTGATGATAATAGAGCATATTATATAACCATCATTATACATTTGTAAATAGTATTGAGACAAAATGACCCTCTCAGTTTCTCAAAATTCTTAAATAATAACAGTTATGAAATCTTTAGGAATAAATATCACAACAAATAAATAGTACCTTCAATTTCGTTTCCTCTCAAAAACATATTTATACAATAAATGTTTTATTGCATGCAGAGTTATAATGGGCGCGATCTTGGCACATGAGATGATGCATGCATGGTTACTTCTTAAAGGTTCGAATAAAATATTTTTTTTTCTTCATCTATTTATCTCGTAATGAAATATCATTTTTTTTTTCTTTGAATGATTAATTTTTTGTTAAGCTATTTAAATGATAGAGCCTATATTTTATTCTGTAAATGATGGTTTATGTACTTGTAAATTGTAATAGGTTGTAAGAAATTGGATAGAAAAGTGTGCGAAGGTATTTGTGAAGTGATGGCACAGCTGTGGTTGGAATGGTTTTGTGATGAGGGGAAGAATCATTTGGACTCTTACACAACCGAGCAGGCTGAGTTTACGAAGAATTTGAAAATATTACATGCATACAAGATAACAACGAGAGATGACAAAATTTATGGAGATGGGTTTAGAGAAGCTCAGCGGGCAGTTAGTACATCTAACCTCCACAAAACCTTGCAACATATCGTTCGACACAAGGCTCTCCCTCCTCGGATCCATAGCAACTCAACTTGTTAATATAGAGGAAATTAATAGAGATGTATTTTTCCAAATGTGACAGGTAAGAGAAAAGTTGTGCGAGAGAACTTTAGTGTTAATTAGTTTTGAATGTTTTTATCACTTATTTCTAGACGGATCCAGGATTTTAAAATAGGGTGGGCTAAATTTACCTTGCATACAAACCTATTAAGTCCATATGTATCGGTAGATAACTCAAACCCAAAATTTTCCCCTCTAAAATAGAACAATTCATGTATATCTCATACTCAAATAATTTTTCAAAATTATTGTTGATGTTAATTTTACAATATTAAAAAAAAAAATTAGAATTTTAAAGCTGAGGAATGGGGTGTGGTTTTAATTTAAACAGAAATTTAACGGGGAAGTGTGGTTTTTAATGTTAATTGTTTCTGTAAATGAAGAGTTTTTGTTTGTTTTTATTTATGTGAAGTGTTAAATGTTAATAAAATTGGGAAAGTGTGGTGGAACATGGGGTGAACTAAAAAGTGAAGGTGCCTCACACGCAACTCCACCAAGTCAATGCACTAAATCTGTCAGTTGGGGTCCATTTACATGAGTTAATTAGAACTTGGTGGAAATCTGTCAGTTGGGGTCCATTTACATGGGTAGATTGGAACTTGGGGGAGGTGTGCTGGGTTTGCTATTTTAGACTAGAAAAAAAAATAAAAAAAATTTGCCACATTTAACTAAAAAACTAATGTGGTCTTGGCTTGGCCCCACATTTCAAGCATGGGAACCTATGACCACTAAACTAAGTCCACAATTCCTATTTACCCAAAACAAACAAAAGTCCACAATTCCTAACAAGCATACATCAAAATTATTCGGATCATGTCGGAATTTGTCACCTCTAACAAGCATACATCAAAATTATTTGAAGACAGTCTTGATCAAGACCCTAACAAAAGCGAATTTTTAAAGGAAAACTTATGAAATTGTCAAATATATCTTCATAATCTTCATTTTTTTAATAATAAAAAATGACATACATATATAGAATAATAATAATAATAAATGATAAATATTAGTAAAAGTTGCTCAATTAATGAAAATAGACTGGCAAATTTATTTATGTGAAAATTTTATTTATTTTGTACAAATTGAATAATAACATTTTTGGGCACTACTAAATTTTTTTTGAATAAAAAATTTAAAAATATTTTCTATTTAATTTATCAAACACTACAATATACTTCAGTTATAGAATAAATTAATCTCCTTTTCAAACATTAATGCGTTCAATTTCAAAACTTGAAATACCAGACAGACGCAATGAGAAGAAAGAGAAAATAAAATAAAAAACAAAATTAAAAGATAAGGAGCAGAGGCAGCGTAGGAGCAACTCCACCCATTTGCCCTTAGTCATGGCAAGGGGGGAGCTAGGGCAGCTACTATTCACGTGAATAGTAGTTGCCCTTGCAAATAATATTTTCCGTTTCCACCCGTTGCCATGGCAAAGGGCAATTACTATTCATTTTTTTTATTTTTTTCACAGCTTTTTTTACCACAATAATTAATTTGGATAATATTTTCGAATAAGATTTTCGGGTGCCTACGTGTCAATACTATTCATATCTCATAATTGGATAAAATTTTCAATTTCAAATTTCAGATAAAAAAAAAAAGGCTGGTATTTATAGAAAAAAATTCATTAATTTTGGGTATTTTTTTAAAAAATTTCTGAATTTTTTCCAATATTTTATTGCAAAAATATTGGCTGCCGTTGGATTGGAGGAAAAAATAAGATCGGAGAGCCCAGACGACGCCATGTGGCAATGAAAAAAATCAAATCGGTGGGGTCTTGTGGTAGCATCAGAACGAGCATCGTAGCGTCGCGACCATCGCTTTGGACCTCGGGCTAAAGTCGCCTTGGGCGGCCACCGAGTTCGTGGGACCCACCTCCCGGGCTGGGCTCACCTCTGAAACGACTTTTTGTTTTTTCCCCCCTTGGGCTCACTCATTCGAACCGCTCTAATAAGAGCAACTCCACCCATTTGCCCTTAGCCATGGCAAGGGAGCTATGGCACCACTTCACGTGAATAGTAGTTGCCCTTGCAAATAGTATTTTCCGTTTCCATTGCCATGGCAAATGGCAATTACTATTCATTTTTTAATTTTTTTCACATTTTTTACCACAATAATTAATTTGGATAATATTTTCGGGTTCTTACGTGTCAATACTATTCATATCTCATAATCGGATAAAATTTTCAATTTCAAATTTCAGATTTAAAAAAAAAAAAAGGCTGGTATTTATAGAAAAAAATTCATTAATTTTGGGTATTTTTAAAAAAATTCGAATTTTTCCAGATTTTATTGCAAAAAAATTGGTGTTGGATTGGAGGAAAAATAAGATCGGAGAGCTAGACGACGCCACGTGGCAACAAAAAAATCAAATCAGATCAGAAGATCGTTTTCGCTGAAGGCTGCCGCCGAGTTCGTGGGACCCACCTCCCGGGCCCAGGCTCACCGCTGGAAACAGCTTTTTGTTTTTTTTCCCCCAGCCTTGGGCTCAGCTCATTGCTAGAACCGCTCCAAGGAGCAGATTGGCTTGGCCCACATTGCAAAAATGGTATTCTATGAATAACTAGGTCACAATTCCTATTTAGCAAAAAACCAAAACATGTTCATAATTCCTCTCTCTCTCTCTCTCTCTCTCTCTGACATTTACCAAGCACTGGCCAGAGTATCCTATTTTTTCCCTCCTCACACGCAGTGGCCAGAGTACTATTTTTTCTTCTTCTTCCTCCTCGCCTCTCCGTTCTCTCTCCGAAAAACCTATCCAAAATGTCTGTAGGCAAAAGAAGAAATGGACAGAAACGGTAATCCATTAATCCCAACTCATTTTGGAATGTTTAGGTGAGATCTCAATGACTTTTTGGTATAAATTTGTATTTGTTTCCATGAATAGGTGTTTCAAGGAAGAGCAATGGCTGCTTCCAAATCCCTTGTTTTGCTGCTGGCTAGTCTGCTCATAGTGGACATCCACCCATCTGCATCTGCACCTCCACCCAACCCCGCCGCCGCCGCCGCTGATGTTCCACCCAACCCCGCCGCCGCCGCTGATGTTCCGCCCAACCCCACCGCCGCTGCTGATGTATGTGTTTCTTTTTCGTTTTTTGAGTTTGTGGTAAATCTGTGGTAGATCTTCATATTTTTTCAAGTTTGTGGTAAATCTGTGGTAAATCTGTGGTATATCTTGCCGGTTCAGTCAGTTCAAACACAAGCGCAACACCATCATCCAACTTGTGTTCCAAAGCAAACCCTCTCCAGCCCCCACTAAGCCCAGCTCTCTTGCCAATGTAGACAGCATCATACTCATTGCCATCTTCATCTTCTAGTACCATTTCCGACCCTGTTTTTGAGAGATGATCCTCGCAAAATTTTGAAGGAAGCCCCTTGAAATCAAAACGAAACCGGTAGACAAATAGATTAATTAATCAAGTAACACAATTATATCTGCTACAACTTGTTTGATGTTGGTGGTATAGATTAAACAAACCACTAATAAGTAATGACGACAGTACTTAAAAACCAAGTTTTTTGTTGCAACTTACCAACCAGAAACAGCTATAAACATGAGACCGAACCATGTTTTTTGACTTCACAACCTTCTAGACTTTCTGTGCTTGCTTCCTGTACTTCACAACCTTCTGGATTTTCTGTGCTACGAACTCTGTTTGCTTTAGCTTTCTTTCTAATTTGTTTAGGAGCAACTTCATTCTTCCTCATCGGGCTGACTTCCTGTTCGATTTCTTGACCTTTGGGGCTATCTGGCAGAGCCTTTGGAGAAGTTTTTGTGTCATCCATTTCGGGCACGATACCTCTCTTTGACCTTTGTTTCTGATTCGATTCTGAGTCTGGGGAAGTTTTTGTGTCATCCATTACAGGCACCATACCTCTCTTTGACCTTCGTCTCTGATTTGGTTCCAAGACGGGGGAAGTTTTTGAGTCTTCCATCACAGGCACAACACCTCTCTCTGACCTTCGTTTCTCAATTGATTCCGAGTCTGGGGAAGTTTTTGTGTCAACCATTGCAGGCAGAGTACCTCTCTTTGACCTTCGTTTCTGATTTGGTTCTGAGTCTGGGGAAGTTTTTGTGTCCTCCATCTCAGGCACCATACCTCTCTTTGACCTTCGTCTCTGATTTGGTTCCAAGACGGGGGAAGTTTTTGAGTCTTCCATCACAGGCACAACACCTCTCTCTGACCTTCGTTTCTGAATCGATTCCGAGTCTGGAGAAGTTTTGGTGTCAACCATTGCAGGCACAGTACCTCTCTTTGACCTTCGTTTCTGATTTGGTTCTGAGTCTGGGGAAGTTTGAGGCTCATCCATCTCAAGCACAATACCTCTCTTTGACCTTCATTTCTGATTTGATTCTGAGTCAGTCTTCATGGCTGCCTTTGATGTCTTTTCAGCACTGGTAATCTCTTCTTTGTCCACATTGTTTTTGAAACATTCTAGACTCGGCATGGGGTATGCCTTAACTATGTAGATCTGCAGTCGTAACAACTACTAGTTCAATATTTGGCCTTTCAAAGATGTCCAGGTAAGTATATCAAAAGCATACATTCTCAAATCAAGCCTAAGCCCCATCAGATAATGATGCATTTGATGACTTAAAACGGGCATAAACTGAAAAAATAAATAAACGATAATCGAATCTCAGAGCTTGAAAGTTAATGATTAAACTGTGATAAGAATTTTGTCCAAAAAAAAGAAAACTGTGATAATAATATGTTTTGAAGTGTCTAATTACTACACAGTTCAAGCCTAAGCCTCAACATATAATGGAATGGTACTATGCATGAACTACCTAAGAACATATTTGTAGTGTCTAATTCCTCAAATGTTTCATTCCTAGATTTAGACTATATGCTTACATCGATCGAGCAGTAGTTTATATGCAGAAATCAGTTGATTTTAATAAGAGGGCAAGCTCTTGCAAGATCAATTTTGTTTAATATATATTTAAGCGTACCTTAAATCTTGCCTGTTCAGTCAGTTCAAACACAAGCGCATCACCATCATCCAACTTGTGTTCCAAAGCAAACCCTCTCCAGCCCCCACCAAGCCCAGCTCTCTTGCCAATGTAGACAGCATCATACTCATTGCCATCTTCATCTTCTAGTACCATTTCCGACCCTGTTTTTGAGAGATGATCCTCGCAAAATTTTGAAGGAAGCCCCTTGAAATCTAAACAAAACCAGTAGACAAATAGATTAATTAATCAAGTAACACAATTATATCTGCTACAACTTGTTTGATGTTGGTGGTATAGATTAAACAAACCACTAATAAGTAATGACTACAGTACTTAAAAACCAAGTTTTTTGTTGCAACTTACCAACCAGAAACAGCTATAAACATGAGACCGAACCATGTTTTGTTGCAACTTACCAACTCAGCCTCCCTCTCCTTCTCCCCTCCCCCAACTTTCCCTTTCGTCTCCCTCACCCTCCCCTTCGACACTTAGACACTTACTGTTATGTGATCAGCCTGGAGTATGAGATATATTTTGTGAATTATTATTGGCTTGTGATTCTAGTTAGGCATCTATTGTATGCTCTGTATGAATGAATGTCATCAAAATACACTTACTGTTATGTGATCAGCCTAGAGTATGACATATATTTTCTCAATTATTGGCTTGTGATTCTAGTTAGGCATCTATTGTGTGCTCTGTATGAATGAATCTCATCAAAATACACTTACTGTTATGTGATCAGCCTAGAGTATGAGATATATTTGGTCAATTATTGGCCTGTGATTCTAGTTAGGCATCTATTGTGTGCTCGGTATGAATGAATGTCATCATATTTTGAGACTTCGACACTTACTGTTATGTGATCAGCCTAGAGTATGAGATATATTTTGTCAATTATTGGCTTGAGATTCTAGTTAGGCATCTATTGTGTGCTCTATATGAATGAATGTCATCATATTTTGAGACTTCGACACTTACTGTTATGTGATCAGCCTAGAGTATGAGATATATTCAAACATAGTTCTATTCTTTTGTTAACATTTCTACTTCTCAGTTGGCAAGACTATCAATCAGGACTGCACATCTTGTTTAGATAATAGTTCAGTGTTTATATTTATGTGCTTCTATTGCTAGAAGATATCACAAGAATTAGAAGAAGACGCTTAGAGTCATCTGCTTGGTTAGTAGCAGTCAGATCTTGTAACTGAAATGTATGTTGTCTTTCTTGCTTTATACTATGTGGTGCAGGGGAATGTGATTTTTGAAGGGGCACCACCACCTAGCTTGCCACCAAGAAGCAACATCAAGTTTAGGATCCAACTTGTTCTCTTTTGCCTGGTCATGGTAGCAATCGTGTCATTTCTTCTCTGGTTGTTCTCACCTAGATTGCGCTCACTCTACTATGAATGGGGAATGAGAAGGAATGGGGACATTCCAACGACGCCGTTTCCTGTGGATTCTGGCCCACCAACAGCACCCTCACCATCTGCTAATGATTGGCCCAGACCAACACCAACAGCACCTCCAAATCCCAAGTCCTCCACACGTCCTCAGTTGCCATGTATGTGGATATCCCAGTTGTTATTTATATGTGGCCTGTCCATATTGTGGCCAGATTTCCACATTATCTGTAATTTAATTAGTTTCTATTTTACTATTAGGTTAAATACTAAGACTTATTGGTACTCTATTCTAGTTTAATTATATGGATTGGTACTCTTTCCTTCTCTGGGTTTTGTCCCAAGGGGTTTTCCCCGAGAAGGTTTTAATGAGGCCGCCATTAACATTCTAGCCTTTACTATGTACGTTGTTATGTGGTTTTTAATGAAGTAACCTATTTGCTCTATTTTGCCAAGTTGTTTGACAACTTCTCCAATCTAATAAAGCCTTATGATAAACTGGAATTAATTCTATTCTTCCATCTGAATGATGTAATACTCAACTTTATTCAACGGTACTCATGGTTTCAAATATCTGTTGTAAAATCTTTTACTTGCCTTAATTCCCAAGATGAATCACCCCTCGAGATCTCAACAAATACTGCATTGACCATTTAATTAGCAGGAAGACTTTTTTACATAATTGGAAGAAGTGAGACAGAGCACTTACTATGAGCAAAAACAAGGGTTGAGAAGTAGAACCAGAATATAGTTCCAATTTGCCGTGAGGGCGAACCCTGGAACTCTTGGTTAATTGGACGCACAATTAGCCACACAACCAAACCAGTTACCATAAAGAAACACAAACTTGTTATCCAGAGATCTGCAGAAAGAGGTTTCAAGAAAATCCACATGTTTTCCTTTTCATTTGGGACTATCATTCCCACATCTAAGTCCGTATATGGTACTGTAAAATCAACATATAAGGACCTGTTCGATGTGATTGTCGTATCTCCAACAACAGCATCGTATTTCTATGTTATTCGCACCCAAATATGTGGCAACGAAAATCAGTAATGAAGTTAGTTAGAAATTTCTGTATATAACAAGAAGTAAAAATCACCAAAAATAATATACTAAGACAGAACAATATTTTTGTCCATTATCAAGATCAAAATTTAGACTTACCTAATAGAAGCACACTACGAACCAGACACATGCCATTTTATTTTTGTGTGTGTTTGTACAAGGTCAGTTTCTTGGATACCATCATGTTAAGTTTTGTCAACTGCCCCTATCAACTTAAGCTACTTAGAATGTAGATTTAATCTACCACGATTTGGGCCATTAATTGTTTGCATTCTACCAGAAACCAACAACCAAGTGTACCTTGAGATAAACCTGGTGCACAAGATCATTGTAAGTTCCAGCAGAATGTCCATTGGCATCCTGAAATGGAATAAACTCGTAATGTACTTCATATAGCAGAGCACCAATTGCAGCTTTGAACACGTCTATACAAAATCCAGTGACATATGTTCTACTGCCCTGAAGATCATAGTCCACGCACACAAGGTCCTTGAATCCTACTTCACTGGCAAGCCAATTCTTAGTTTTACTTCACTCAATTGATTCTTGGAACCTTTCAAGACTGTTGTTGATCCTCCAGGCCATATGATTGTCTCCAGATCACCAGTGGAAATTAACTTTCTTTTGGTATGAAGCAGGTGGGACTCCTTTATGTTTCCTTCTACACAAGGCAAAAGCCCAACTTTACTATCTCAAATGCCCCTGAATTTCGTTTCCCATTTGGATACCGAGTTTCACCACTTAAACCTATAAATCTACCTTCCAATATCTCTCTAAGAAGCAGAACTCCATGTCCGAAGGACCTCGTATTATTTATATCATCTGGTAGTCTAGTTTGGTGTATGGCTGGTTAGTTGTAGAATTTACTATCCTTCCCTCTCAATTGCTTCTGCTAGAGCCCAAGTGGCATCATATGCCCAGATTGCATCTGCACTTAACTCCCTTACTTGTACATTGGCCTCCTCCATGTAAAATTTCCTCCTCAATCTCGAAGTAAGATTTTGGAGGCTCCTTGATGCTGGAATGCAAGACTTCAAACCTACTACTCCTTGCATTGACTCAATTACAGATAAATCCATGGAATGCAGGAAATTCATGCTACTTGATGTCATAATATCCAAGCATAACCTTGACCCATCATTCCTAATCTTTTTGCATTTAAGAAAAGGCAAGGCACAAGTAAATGTGAAATGTGCACGAGAAAAACCTTAGTATTCAGTTGCATTAGCTTTTGGAGGTCTTCAATGATTTGTTCGCTTCTTGAGGAGGTAGCAAATGAAATTTACACATTTTTCTCCTGTAAGGAAATGACCAAAGAAGGAATGATGTCTCTCCCGTATTTCGTGTTCTCATATATAAGGATAACATCCCTCCATTGGAACTTTTCAATCAGGGCACTGATTCCCATAATTTGAGAAGTTTCATCCTGTGTGATCTCAACAAAGAAGGGATATTTGTTAGAGGGAGAGGGAGAAGGACTAGGTTGAGAAAGAGACATCACAGGTACTTTAGCTTCTTCTCCTAACTCTGCCAAAAGGTTTGCTTCCATACTTGTTTGTGCACCAATTATTGCTTGCACTTGGACGTCGTCCAAAAGATTACGAGCTGCGTTGGTTAACAAGTAACTTATATAATGACCATAAGTGTATTTATCATATAGCAAGTGATACCATGCCTATGCATCCCTAAGAGTTAAGGTCGCATGTCAAACCCCAAATAATAATGAAGTAGCTCTGTTGAAATCAGAGTATTGCCTACATGGGAGTTAAGATTATTAACCATAGGTTTCAGAAATCCCTAGAAGAAACTATTCTCTGTTTACCACTGGATCCATCATGTTGTTTCTTCTTTCTGTTCTGTTTCTTTAATTTAGAGACTACTTTGTAATTCCACAATATATTTAATTCAGACGTCAACAGAGAAACTGACAAGTTTAGAGGCTTTGAAATTGTGACCTTGTTTACTAGGCTTCAGAAGAAGATGTAGTAAAAAACACAACTAGTGTGTAGAATGGCTCACCAGCTGATAGAGCATGTAGTCTAGAGGTTTTGCTTTGGAATCTCTAGTGTGTTGAATCACTCTTGTGGTGTAGTTATTATGCATCTGGTAGAAATCAGACAGGACTGTAGTAATGCAACTGTGAACAATCTTCCCTTCCCTTGATTCCATATGAAGAATCACCCCAACGTGAACCTCTTCCACGATTGTGGGTCGACTATCGTAATGCGTGTCTTTAGTTGCAGCACACAAGAAGTATCCGAGGATGGACAAGGAGGTCACAAATGAGAAGCAAAGCATGGTTTGCTTTTTCTTCCCTTGAAACTCCATTTTCTCTTGTTTTTATGTGATTCATAGAGAATATATATATATATATATATATATATATATATATATATCAGAATGGTCAACTTGTTTTTATGTGGCAATCCTTATGTGCATGTTAGGGAATTTGAAGAGGCTATTGGCACTTTTTACAATGGTAATGGTCAACTTGATAGGCTTAATTTCATAAGGTTAAAGTTTTTCCCTTTTTCCTTAAAAGAGAAAGCTAAAAGTTGGTTATATTCATCAAGGGCCAGGTCCATATGTTCTTGGGCAGAGATGACCCAAGCATTTTTTAACAAATATTTTCCTAATCACAAAACAATTGCTCTATCCCCAATCTAGGTGAGACCACTGATCGATCAAAATCTTCTACTAATAAAGGAATTTATCAATTAAAAGAAGATCATTGGAAATTAAAACCGCGCCGACATTTTAGCTTGTTTCTATAACGATGATAACCACAATAACAAGAGCCCAATTTGTTCTTACAGTTATCAATGTTATAGAAACAGGCTAAAATGCTCATGTGCTATTGCGGTCTTAAAGAAAGGTTCTTCGTCCACAGTAGTTCCTTTCATCAACTTAGGCTAACTTCCATGATTCTTGTTCTAAAGCCAAGATAACGAGAAATATAAATTAATCGTTTAATTAATACCAATATTTGTGCCTTAGTGCAAGGAAGGCGCGAAACCTTTGTAAATTAAGCGGTATGCGGGAAACAACAGGATAACATTCACTTGTGCATTGTGAACTGTGAAATGTGAAATGTGGTAAGAGTAAATAGAAGATTATTCATGCATTGTGAACTGTGGTAACAATAAATAGAAGATTATTCATCTTTTCTTCAGAGCCATATGGAATTTCATATACATTTGAACAACATGAATTTGAATAAAGTAAGAGTTGAGCAGGCAAAGCCAACAAGTCAAAATAGCAATTATAATCAATTTTTTTATACAAATATCCCCCACTCCCGTTTAAAACTAGTTATTATAAATTTTCCTTAAGACAGGCATGTATTATTACCTAGGAACAACTGATCCACGCCTCCATTCAGATTCCAGTGAAGGAAGAACTGCTGGTTTCTGCACTGCTGTGCGAATTACATTGAGGGCAATAACACAATTCTCTTCCTGCTTTTCTGGATGTGCAGAAGACAGATCTCCAAAGGCTTATTATTCCCTTCAATCTTCCTACAGCAGGATCAAGGAAAGGCTCTAGTATCTCCACAAAATGAGTATCCTACGCTTAACTTCCCGAAAACAGAAAAAAGTACACAAAAAAATAAGTTCTCTTTTTTTTTACTTTTTTTCTTTTTTAAAAAGAAACATAGCCATTATAGAAAGATTTTTTTAACTCAATAAATAAAAGTAAGCTTATGTGGCGGTTATAAATCTCAAGAATACCAAAGGGGATAATTGACAATGACATTACAAAAAACTAACACTCTAACTATCCAAACAGAAACATTTGAGCCCTCTGGCTATCCAAGACACTAAAATATATACCAAAACAATGAAGCAGATAAACTTTTAAATTACCAATCATGATGACAAGAAAACCAAACAGAATGCAGTACCTTATACTTTCCTAGCATATCATCCATGTGACCAGAGAGAGCCAGAACAATGAATTTTAAGGCAGAACGAGCACGAAGCAGGAGTGGCGAGCACCCTAAAACAAGAGCAATGACAGAGTTTTTACATAATGAAAACAAAAGCTAGCTGTCAGAAAATGCATAACATTCAAAGTTCATGTAAACCTAGTACTCTATCCTCGATAAAGTTTTATTATTTATTAGAACCCAAAAATATCTCGTGTGCAAAAACAAGAAACTTTAACAGCTGACCCAGTTGTCACTTCATCAAAGTTTGATCTTATGCATATATGGCTCAACCTATCTTCCTTACCTTTGACAATCTGAGATGAAACATAAGAGCATTATAACATTAATATTTTTTGTTCAAATAATTGAAAAGCATACCTGAATTACACCCAAAAGATCCTCTAGAAGCTCTACAGCCAGATCAACCTGTGTTCAAACCAAAAAGAAGTTCGAATAGAAGTGTAAACACACGGGAGAACTAAACCACACTATGAGAAAGTTACAGCAAAAGAAATCAGACTCAGACAAACCTTTGCAACCACTTGACTTAGCCAAGGTGCTAGCACGCCACAACAGAGATCAATCAAAACACATGCAGCCTTAGCCTGCAAGACAAAACAGGTAAACACAGTTTGTTCCCAAGTGAGAACAATATATTTCAATAGGGTACGGGTTTGTGCTTATTAGAAGTTATATTTATGGAATATATACTGCTATAAGTATAAGTATCCACGAAAAATATCAAACATTCTCACAAGCAAACAAAACTTATTTCCATTTATACTCCTTGAACCAACCAATGTCATCCTTTTCTACATCAACAGAATATTATTTTTCATCCCATTGGTCATATTCTTAAATGCAAAGAATGTTTCTCTCATTCTCACATATAAAAAATTTTTAAAAAAAGTATTAGAAATAGAGATGAACAGGCGAGGATAGAATTCTAAGCAGGCTAATAATAATAAGCAAAGTCACTAACATGCGATGGTGAATATGATGATAAATAGCCAGCACAAGCATGAAGAAGTGGACGGTATAATGATGAACACGATGTTGCTACAAACTGCAGTAATAACACCATGATCAGAATAATATGATCTACTGGTCAAAATACATATCAAATTTACCAAGCCAATTTTCATTAACATTAAGCACAACCTGGGAGAGGGCTTGTTGAACAATTGGTTGTTTCCATTGAGAGAAACTATCATCAATAATGTCAGATGGACGGCTAACAAAGGGACGAAGTGCTATAAAACCCAAAGAAGAACATGTGAAACAAATTGATCAACCAGAAATCACCCCAGAATTCTCAGTAAAATTCAGAAATCAGATCAATGAAATCCATATTTTGAATTTACTGCAAAAAAAGTATTAGAAAACCATTATGCGTAATACTGGAAAACTTAATCTTTGAAAGCAAACAAAGAAAAAAAGAGTTCCCCAGAAGAAGTGGAAACAAACTAGACCAAGTCAATTGGTCAACGAACCTAAGCTTAAACATAAAAAACAGAAGTAGAAAATAATTACCACTTCAGACCAAGAAGAAAACATTAAAAAATAAACACATATATATGTCTGTATTATTGTCTGATTAAGTATAAAACTACTTATTGCAAAGCAACATTTCAGAAGGCACACATTAGGGTTTAACCAGAAAGACAGAATTCTGGTTTCCAAAACTTTTAAGAATGAGTGTGGAACTTCAAACTATTAGGACATCTATATGACATGACAATTACTAGGAAGAGCGATTAGGTGGGACAATCAACCTGGCAGTAATGCTTGAATTAGCGGTAACGCAGACCAGAAGTCAGAAGTCCTATCTGCTAATTTGCTGCAGAGCTGAGGCTGAGAAACATCACAGGTTAAATTGTAAGTGGATAGATCAGAATAGCAGCGAACAAAAAACAGACATCAGAATAGCAGAGGATGCTTATTGAGTTTAATATCGCTATTGCTGTAATCAACCTGTGACGCACAAGCATAAAGAACATGTAAAATCCCTTCCTCCACTGCTCCTATATCCAAGATGTTAAGATAGCTTGAGTCCCAGTGATCATCAGAACTCTTCTCCAAACAAGTTTGAGTAATCAACTAAAGGAGCCGGATTAGTTATTTCTGATTTTACTGCTTCATCTCCATATGTCACTTCACCAGGAGGTGTTGATCCTTCATGTGCCACAGGCTCTATAAGCTTATGCAGAACTCTAGCAGCCTGAGATCAAAAGCATAAACGTGTCCAACCATGTAGTAAAATTAAAACCATGCCAAACGACCATCAAAAGGAAAAAGTGAGGAGACCCATTAATTACCATTCTACAAACAATTCCTAAATCAGAATCTTCGTATGCCTTTCTCAACAGCACAAAAATTGCATCTGCACGGAATACTATAGAACTGGATGTTGACAGGATGAAAGGTGAAGTGCCGCGTGATCTTCATGGCTGCATACAATAAAAGGAGCAAGCTATAAATCATCTAAGACCATAAATAATGAAAAGTTCATTTAATATCAATCCTCTATACAGGACACCGTTCTACAGTCCAGAGAGGGGAACATTGGAATAAAGTTTTGCATGTGAAGTCAAAGGCAAAAAGAAAAGAAGACAATGATGAAGAAAAAAAAAAAAAGAGCACAAAAGATACCTCAAAGTTAGAAGACACGGTTAAGGCTGATGACAGCTGATTATGTTAAGAAACCAGAGTCTGAGATATTGCCTTAAGACTTTGCAGCTGTCCTGCAGTATCAATACAAGACAACATTATAGTAAGTACATTGGCATAGCTGAGTGACCTAAATGTGTAACAGAGTGCAAAAAGATGAGAGATCTACATGAGCAATGATGACTGAAACGCCAAAAATTATAGAACAAAGTCAAATTTACGGCTAACAGCAAACTTAACAAAATGTTTCAAATGTGTCATTCCCAAAAATGATCGTTGTCATATAGACATCTGATGTGCAAAATGTTTAATGCAGCTTTTAGATGACTTAATTAGTAACGACTTCGATTGTTGAACCACTGGAAATCAATTATTTGATGGGAACATGCTTTACTAAACATTGGAACAGGAAAAAGGAGAAAGTGCTTCGTTATTGCACCTTAACACTGGCCTGTAATTCTTGGGCTTGAAAGAAATATATGAATTTCCAATGATTTTAGCTCATTTTTAGAGTTAAGTTAAATACAGGATAAGGTTTATGACCTCTACATGAACTAATGGACCAAGCAGAAGGCAGGCCCCAATCTCATAAAGCTAGATTGGCATTTAACCTGCCAAAGACCCCCATTCGGGTAATGTAGAGTAGCATTTAGCCTGCCGAACTAATATACGCACAACATATTCGGATGCCAATATGCGCTTTTTCAGGAAACTCTTTCAAATCAGTGTCTGACCTTCAAAGCCAAGACTTCGCACAATTAACAAACTCCAATCCTTTAATTCATTTTATCAACCAAAACTAACCAAACAAAAGAGCTTGAACTACTAGTACCAGACTTGATTTTAGTACAATAACAGCACCCAACAAAATTCCTTTGATTACCAGTCAAACCTCCAAACAACAATCTTCTAATTACATCAGCTGATATCTTTACCCTAAAGGGTCTAAACTTCCTACACTTCTTTCCCATATAATCCCTGGATATTTGACCCCCAAAAATAAAAATATCCCTGTACATCTGTCTAAAATAACCTTTGCACAGATTGCCACTTAAAACCCTACTACCTACAACCAACCCCAAAACGTGTCATCAATTATTTTTCCTTTAAGGACCTTTTAACACCCTCTGTCACCTCGATTTTGCATCAAGGTGAAAGAGGAAATCAAGGTAGATGTATATATTCCATAAAACATGATAAAGGAGCAGTAACAGATAATACAAACAGGATTGTAAGGTTTGAAACTGAAAAAAATTTGTTCTTCAAATCAATTCTCATTCCAAAAGTCAAATATTCAACTCTTATAAGCTCAAAATAAAATAAAACCAAGACACTCCAGAATATTTCTATAGTTATCATTAAATTACGAAAAGGGAATAGTCTAGATAGCAAGCATATAAGAAATTCTTTACCATAGAATACTCTAAATAATCACTTTGTGCTCTCAAAAATTAAGCAATAGAGTTGCAAAGGCATGAAGATAAAGTATATACATCATCTGTAACAACATGCGAGCAAAGACCATTGCAAGCTGGATTTGGGAGATAGCATGCATGAAACATATTAAGCAGGTACATACCTTTCATTCCCAAGATTGTATGGGATAAAAAGGACTGGCAAGCATAGCAAGAAAACGTAAATTAGGTTCAGCAGCATCCAAGAAGCTGTTAAGGTCTGCCTGCACTGTTTGCAAGAAAGGGGTGCATAGAAAATGCCATCAGTGTAATAGAAAATAGAAGAAAATCAGATAAGGGTAAGAGACAATGAAAAATATGGGACTAAAGCAGAAAGAAAAGAAATTATATACAAATCTGAGACAAATGAATATACCTCAAGTTGGGGAAGGAGCACAAGCAACCAACTTGTCATGTCTTTAAGCAACTACAAACTAGTAGGCATCAGAAGCCAGAGAGATATAAAAATACAAAAACAGGGTACACAATAAACATTATAGATAGCACAATTGGATCCACCTGAAGATGCAAATCATGGGCATCTTGTTTGTGAGATATAATGGATGGAAACAAGTGGTTAACAACTGGTTGAAACTCTGGTTCCAGGCCAGTCACTGAAACCCCAATAAGCTGAAATGGTAGAAATATAAGAAACCTTAGTGCCAATAAATCTGAGACCAGATGTGATTCATTAATCACATGATGGGATCGTTATTAGGCAGGACATAATTGAAGAGAAATAATATATTTATATATCTATATACATGTATATATATTCAAAACTGCAGAAAAGTTAGGAGTTTCAAACGATTGGGAATGGACTTGTTATTTCATTGGAGAGGTAGCTATAACAGAAGGACAAATGGTGTGGCATGGGGGGCAAAAAATCAGAGCTTGATAAATGAAATTTATCGCAAGCAAGCACATATGGATTTATTCATATTTCATATGCTAAGGCAGATCAAATCAATAATGTCGCAGATATAATTCCCATATCATACCTGTATGAAGAAAATAGCTATGGGATTTCCCCTCAAACAAGATATTCGCACGTAGTGACAGGGAGTATAGTTCATGGGATAGATCATGTTGCGTCGCGGTGTTTCACAACATGGGCGAACTTTTACAAATGTCTCTGGCTGTTCAAAAACAAAATAAAGTAAAAACCCCAGAGCAAACAACTTGGTAGAAAATTCATCTAAAACATGCAGAACTGAAGCTTGAAGCTATATCAGCAGTTCACATTACCCTTAAATCATATACAATCAATTATGTTAAGATACCACAGATGCTAAAGTGGATTCAAAGCAAACAACTTTCATGAGTCGAGTTAGACAAAGAAATGAAATTTCCCATACTCAAAACAAAAACAAACAAACAAAAAAGCAGTTGACTAACCTTGTAGCGTAAGCCAACTGAAATTTCCCATTCGAGCACAGACTTGTTGTAAATTCGTATGTGCGATAACAAGCAAGGTTCCTACCAAACCCAGAAGACAAAATTTAAACTAAATCAAAATTATGTGAATCATAAAATAGGCTGGATTGGAGTTAGGGTTAGAGTAGGAAGGGAGGAAGGGAGAGGAGGTACGTTGAGCTCGAGAAGAATCCACTCCTTGGTGTTGGTAGCGGTGGACCAGTGGGAGCGGAGGTCAGCGTCGAGCACGTGACCCGCCTTCTGGGACGGCGACTCACGTGACATTGCCTTCACTTTGAATTCCAGAGGTTTCACCCTCGCCTCAAACTCTATATCCATCTTCCCTCTTTCTCTTTCACTGTGTTTCTAGTTTTGAAGAATTGACGAGGGGCTACTGAGTATGAAGGAGCTATAGAGAAGAAGAGTGTTTTCTTTGTTTAAAATCATGGTTGGGAAGCTCCTGCGGATGGTCGTCGTCGTCCGCGTCCTCGTGGAGGAGAAATGAGTTGGTGTTGCTATTTTTCTGTCTTGTTTTCTTTTCTTTTAATATTTTTGTATTAGGAAGAGAAGGGGCTTCTTCTTCAATTCAGATTTCAAAGATTCTGAAGGAAAAGTTCAGCTGTATTCAGATGAGTTGGATTCTAAACCCTCCAATCAGAATTTTTAAGTAATCTAAAACATTCAGGGGCGTATTGAATTAGCATTCAATAATATTTTAACCGACTTAAAAAATTCGGGTGTATTCAATTTAGATTTTAACGAATTTTTAAAAGGTTTATAAAAATTTGGGTGTATTCAATTTAGACTTATTTGAACTTTTAAAATGTCCATATAAATGTAGGTGTATTTAATTAGAACTTGGAAAAAATCCAAATAAATTTACCTGTTTTCAAAATGAGATGGATTTGGAAGGATTTAATTGAGTGTCGGAGTTTGGAGAACTTTTAGGGTTTAGGTATAAATAATAAAGGCCAACATAAGTCCAACCTCTACGGCAAAGATTTTATACAACGTGTTTTTATCTCTCTACAGAAGATGAACCACCCTCCAAAGATAGGCTCTTTCAATTTTCTTATTAGTTTTCCTTCTTCTTCCATTATTTTTTCTTGTTTGGTACTGTTCGTTAAGAACCACAAAGAACATTGACTGACTACAAGGAAAAGATACAAGAGTTAACTATCATCGCAAAAAGAAGCTAAAAGAGAATCTATCCACATGAATAACAAAACCATAGTGTATGCATCATCATGATGCCAACCTTCTATTAATTTAGTGTGTGTTTTTTGGTAAATTATGTTAATTAAGTTAGTAAGTTCTCAAGACATTGGTAAAATGGGACTAAGTTAAAAGAGATTGTGGAGTACAACGGTTAAAAAACCTCCTCACTCGCTCTCCTTATACAGGCTGAAACTGCCTTTGCAAAATAAGTCATTCGCTAAACTGAAACAGCGAGTCCGGCTCTCTCTCCCGTTCGCAACTCCAGCTCTCTCTCTCTCTCTCTCTCTCTCTCTCTCTCTCTCGACTGCTTCTTCGAATCTTGACCAGGTAAGTTTTCTGGTCTCTCTTTCCTTCTTCCCCTTTGGGTCAAGTTGGGACCTTTGGGTCAAGTTGAGACCTTCAGCTCTGGTTATTGTCAAAGCTTTGGTTATTGTTAACATAAACTCTCTCTCTTCACAAATCATGCGATCATAACAGAATTAATGGTTTGAAATTGTTCTGTTCCGACAGGATATTCTGTTCCAGAAGGCTAAAAATGTAAAATGTATAGCTATGTGACTGTTTCAACTATACTCTAAAAACATAGTTTATATAGAAATCCCAACTGAACCCCCCAATACCCAGAAAGGAAAAAGAAGAAAAAAACAAATGAGTAAATTACAAGGCAAAATTAGAACAGGCTTGATTGCATATAGCAGAGAACTACAATGCAACTATATATCTTACCTTGGAAGACGCGGATCAAGCAGACGTTTTTCACGTAATTCTTCCATTGACAGAAGCTGTTATGGATCAAGAGTTCAACATTTACAGCCAACATCAGCTGGAAAATTGTTAATAAATAAGCAAGAAAATGCTACCGTATCGCGATCAGGCACAGATGGCATTTTTGCTTCCTGATGGACAGACCCTTCTTCTTCTTTCTGCAAAATAAAGCTAACCAATCTTAAAACCAACGTGCAACATTGCAGCAGTTCAACCGTAGCTACCACTTTAGCATACATTCAAGATAAGCAAATTTACAATATTTATTAGGACACGAGATTTATTATACAGCATCATTCCGCAGGCATATCGACTCCCTGGATACCATTATAATAACATTTTAGAAGGAAGGGAAAGGTTCAAGAATTTATCCCAGATGTCAAATGATAGTGCGATACTCAGCTCGCCAACCTCCGTTAGGTAGGGGATCTTTATGAATGCCAACTATTTGCTAGTCAGTACAGTTCTGAGGATATATTTCAGTATAATACCAGAAATTGTGTCTTTTAAGAGGTCCTAGACTGGTCCAACAACTGCCCTTGACTATTACTACCTTTAACCCATCGCGACACAACCTCAGTGTCTATACTAGACAAATTAGCCCACAGGGGGGTTAACACAAGCAAATATGAAAACCCAACAAAGAATTAAGTCCCTAAAGTGCCCCAACACTCAACTGCAAAATGTAAAACACTTCAATCAGCCAAATCAATTTTGTACTGTTGGCTAAGGTATCGCAATCATCTCAAGTTTTCTATATTCATATACAGGATACAAGAGCAGCCAAGCCTACATTCTTACATTCAGGAAAAAGAGCCTTGATTTTTCACCTTCTTAGTGAACCAGTTGGCAGTTCTCAACCTCTTTTCCTAATGAAAAGAAAAAGAAAAGTCCTTTTTTCCAAGGAAATAAAAATAAAAATTGGTGATTTGATGTTCTCAGCAATCTTTACCATTGATCCCTTCAAAAATCCAGTAATCAAATGTAAAAACTACATTTTTTCAACTATGGCCCTTATGTTATCTTCAAAATTCTAATTATCATGTTGCATCAACTCAATAGTACAGCAAAAAAAAAAAATTAATATCCCTAAAGACATGGAACTTACTTGTGCATACAGTACTTGAACTCTTGGCCCCTAACTAGATCTTTCCCTCCTTCTTCAAGCTACAACCAGAACACATGCCACATAAAATAATAAGTATAACGGAACCAAGCCAACAAAGGAGAGTATAAAATAGTCCATCTTACCGGATCACTCTCGTAGACAAGCTCATAACAAGTTGAAGAAAGGCATCGCAAAGCACAATTCTCTTTTGCTATCAAAGAAGACTTACATTGCCAACCCCACAATCCGCTATTCCCATAGTGTAAGGAAAAAAAAAAGAGCAATCAGAGCACTATCATATCTATGATTTGCAAGCTGACAATATGCTTACTACTAGGAAAAGCACAAAAAAATAGTAAATGGGAAATCAAAAATAGAGGAGGAGGTTGATACCTCTCCTCGTCTCAATAGCAATGGCATTGGTTCTTCTTCTGCCTCGTCTCAATATCCTGCCAAATACCCACATACAAAAACCCATCAAAATTCAGAATTAATAAAAAGAAACAAAAATCCCACAAGCATAGTATTAGTATCAGATAAGAAATTAATAGAAAGTCAGAAACAGAAGCATTACAGAGATTGGGCGACGAGACTTGGCGAGAACTGTGGGAGATAACAACAACAATAAAAAAAACTAAAAGCACTGGAATTCCGAGCAAGGAAGAACATGACGAATGTTGATTCGCCATTCTCTTTTCCTTCTTCTGCGAGTAGAATTTTGAACAATTATAACTTTCTCTTCTTCAAGTTTGTGAGATGAGCGGCACGGACACCTGACGTGACGTGGGCTCAGCTCAGTTCTCTGCAGACGGTGCTGGATCAAGCTAATGGCCCAATTATCATCCCCATCGTTTGGCCCGTAAATTACTTTTTTTCTGTTTTACGGACGAAAGCCCGTAAATTACTTTGATACAACCAATTTGACTACTTTGCCCAACAAAATATTGTGTTTTTTTTTTTTTCTGTTGGGACCAAAATTTTGTACTTAATGGTCTTGCAGTTGACTCTTTTATAATCTATTCTATGCAATTATTTAAGAAAATTATCTTTTTTGATTTAAAAGGGTAAACTATCAATTTTTCTAACTATAACCAAACCATTCTGATAATTGATTTCAACTAGTATTATAAAAAACCCCACTATCTAAGAAACCCCACTATCTTCCCAAACTACCCTCAGATTAAGTATTAATTTACACACACCCCACTTAACCCTCAATTTTCAGTTTGCCCAATTCAATTGCAAAAGAACCCACCTTTACAAACCCCACAATTTTTGGGAAATTTGGCAAAAGGAATTGGAACCCACTAAACGCTAAACCCCTAAACAGCAAGCTTTCAAGAGTTTCAATTAGTTAAAGCATGTCTATACCATTGTAAATGAAAAAAAGCATGTGGATTATTAATGAGGGGAAAATATGGAATCACGTGATAAAAACAATTAACTGAATTTAATATGTCTTCAATTAGGAGATAGCCATGCCGTATGATAAGTTTGGTTTTCTTGGGTCCCACGCGGATCATGGAGACTCTCTCTCTCTCTCTCTCTCTCGGCAGCGTGAACGAAAGGATGCAAACCCATGTATGCTGAAACATATTCTAATTAGTTAAAGCATGTCTATACCATTGTAAATGACAAAAAGCATGTGGATTATTAATGAGGGGAAAATATGGAATTACGTGATAAAAACAATTAACTGAATTTAATATGTCTTCAATTAGGAGATAGCCATGCCGTATGATAAGTTTGGTTTTATTATAAGCGTGTGCATGTCTCCAAAAAAGTTAACTACATATAAGGTGCAAACTCTAGTACAATAAATACAATAAGTTAACTATAATAAAACGGGTAACTACGGATATTTGATCTTTATGCCCAATTATTGAATACAATTATCATTAATTGTTTTTAAAATGGGTAACTACATGTATTTGATCTTTATGCCCAATTATTGAATACTATTATCTTTAATTTTCAAAAAAAAGGGTAACTACAGGAATCCTTCTAGGAGTAAGGAATCAATCATATTAAATAGGAATCCTTCTAGGAGTAAGGAATCAATCATATTAAACATATCGCAACAATATAAATTGTGTCTATATAAGCAAATAAAATCCCAGGAGAGACTGCTAAAACATATTGAGTGTGATCAAAAACTTGTAAACCCTATACTTTTCTTTTGTGCTTATTATTTGTAGCTTAGCTTTGGTGCTACATATATTAGTTTTTGAGGTTGATGGGAAATACTGGCTCTTCTCGCGTTCCCAACAAGCCCTCGCCAAGGTTTTTGGGTTATCACAGTGCGCCAAATTTCGAAATATGCCATGTTTGCAATCGAAATATTGAAAGATGGGTATGCAACCCAAATTTTAACTCCATTCTACCTAAATATATTTCTTCAATTCTTTCATACTCTGTTCTGATTTTTTTTCTTTTTCTTTTTCCCATAGGATAATTTGAGGCAACTGACATTCTGGGGTTTAAAATTCTGTAAGATGCATGAAGTTGATGGGACTCCGAGGTGCAGTGGTTGTAACAGATTCCAGGTTGGTAGAAAGACTTTTATTCGGAATGGCAATGGAGAGGAGCTGGGTTCACCATCTCCATGTTGCCTCTAGCTAGGCAGAGTCATAATATATTGTTCGGTTAGCCTTTTGCTTTCTAAGAAGGGTGTCTAATTTCCAAATAATTTTCTTTTTAAATTTTATGATTTTATATTATATTGTGATGATGTGTGTTTACCTATTTTGTGTGTGCTGTGATAGTATATTTTTGTGTATATAGGGTCCACTTTTATTAGAGAGGTGGATAACAACGTGTTTAATAAATGTGGTATAATTAGAGATACTCTTATAGGATACGTGTGTATGTATATCTTATCCAATATGCTAGTTTTCGTTTAACAAATTTGTAGAGAGAGTAATTTAACATGTTTACTTTTGGTTTGGTGTTTTTTTTAATATACCTATTCATGTTTTAGGCATTAAATTTTATTTTATTTTTGTAATGAAGCTAATGACGAAAATTTTCATTTGGTCAGACAGAAGGACAAATGGAATATGTGAACCTTGGAGATGGCCGGAAGCTTTGCTCGGATTGCTATTCTATTGCTATCTTTGATCCAAGTAAATGTAACCGTCTTATTGAAAAGATGCGTGAATTTTATAAAGAGTTAAATCTCGAAGTGGATAAGGACATTCCTATTCTATTGGTCGACAAAAACTACATGGACAAAAGACAAGTAAGTAACATAACTAATAAAATCATATTTGTTCCGAATAGTGTTGTAAATAGATTTTTACGCTTGCTCATATCTATAACATATGATTATAGTTAATGCTTTTGAATTCATTATGCACACACTCAAAACTGGGAGTGAGCATCAATCCAACTGAATTGACCAAATTACTGGTTTGGTTTGTTTTTTATCAGAAAAAGTCAAACATTTTGAAAACCGAACTGGACAATCTCATTTTCATCTCCCATGAATGAGCATGTGAGTTTCATTCTTCAAGAAGTTTATTTAAACAACGAACCAAAGTATCAAATCACAAGATATGTTTAGATTACAATCATAAAGACATAAATTATTATTTTTACTTATATTTGAGTTGTAAACAAAATGCATGATAGCTATTAGTTTAATTGTAGTTTTCTTTCTAATATTAAAAGACATCTCATGTTTGATTCCTCTCACTCTCGTTTATAAAAATAAAATGCAGTATATGATGCTAATATACCGAAGGATTTATTTCGTTTTTATTTTTTATTGATAAATTCTTAATGGTATTTCTTTTGGATATATGCAGGGTGCGGTTGGATTGACCACATTCGATCACAGAAAAGTTTGGACGGTAAGAGATATTAAGGCCTAAAATAGTCTATGTTGTTTTGAAAAATCTTATTAAAAAAATTACTATAGGATTCTTTACAATTTAATTATTAACGCCCTAAATAAAAGATTAGCTACCATGTTGCGTTCCTTGTAAATGTCATTGATTGAGACGTGTTAGAGCTTTTCCTAAAGTTGCCAGTTTTAGATTGTAATTTGGTAGCTAATTTGGATTGTATATGTGCCTTTTTTGTGATAATTTGGATTAGTGTCTTTGAATCCCCTTCAATTTATATGTTGGACAGTTTTAGCTGATTAATTAGCCCACATTAAAGATTGTTTAAATGCAAATGCTTTAGCCTGAAGAACGTAGGTACCTGCAATGATTGGTTTAGCTTCCTTATTTCTCGTAATAAAACCTGCAGCTCGCTTTTTTTTTCTTTCTACCATATCAATTAAAATGTGGGATCTTTTTTGTCATAAGGTAATTATTTTGTTTGGTGTTGGTTGTTAAACAAACAAAATAAAAAAGATTTGTTTGGGGTTTGATGATTTTATCCTTTTGATTTGTAACAGATTACAAATTGTTCAAAAAATGGGGATAATATTCAAGTGCAGAAAGCTAAAAAGACGTTGACCAAGGGCAAAGTGACATCAATCTTACTTCTGTTTGGACTACCAGAGTACTTTTTCTCAAATACCTTTCATTATAAATTTTTGTTTATAAACTTTTATTTTAAATTCATTTTCGCACTTCCTCATTCCCAAATTCTCACTGCATTCTTTCTAATTTATTTTCATAGCTATAGCCCATCTTCCTTTATTATTTTCAATTTTAGGAAATTCTGCATCCAACTCCTACATAGATGACTTTAGCACTTTGAATGCAGGATAACTGCTCTTAACTACTTGGGCTAACATACTCTTACCTTGTTGATTTTTAATTAGTATAACGATAAGAGAATAGAGAAATTGAAGAAGCATTTTTGCATTCCATTAAAACTTATCACCTCCTAAAAGTTCCTCTGTAATTTGATGATAATAGAGCATATTATATAACCATCATTATACATTTGTAAATAGTATTGAGACAAAATGACCCTCTCAGTTTCTCAAAATTCTTAAATAATAACAGTTATGAAATCTTTAGGAATAAATATCACAACAAATAAATAGTACCTTCAATTTCGTTTCCTCTCAAAAACATATTTATACAATAAATGTTTTATTGCATGCAGAGTTATAATGGGCGCGATCTTGGCACATGAGATGATGCATGCATGGTTACTTCTTAAAGGTTCGAATAAAATATTTTTTTTTCTTCATCTATTTATCTCGTAATGAAATATCATTTTTTTTTTCTTTGAATGATTAATTTTTTGTTAAGCTATTTAAATGATAGAGCCTATATTTTATTCTGTAAATGATGGTTTATGTACTTGTAAATTGTAATAGGTTGTAAGAAATTGGATAGAAAAGTGTGCGAAGGTATTTGTGAAGTGATGGCACAGCTGTGGTTGGAATGGTTTTGTGATGAGGGGAAGAATCATTTGGACTCTTACACAACCGAGCAGGCTGAGTTTACGAAGAATTTGAAAATATTACATGCATACAAGATAACAACGAGAGATGACAAAATTTATGGAGATGGGTTTAGAGAAGCTCAGCGGGCAGTTAGTACATCTAACCTCCACAAAACCTTGCAACATATCGTTCGACACAAGGCTCTCCCTCCTCGGATCCATAGCAACTCAACTTGTTAATATAGAGGAAATTAATAGAGATGTATTTTTCCAAATGTGACAGGTAAGAGAAAAGTTGTGCGAGAGAACTTTAGTGTTAATTAGTTTTGAATGTTTTTATCACTTATTTCTAGACGGATCCAGGATTTTAAAATAGGGTGGGCTAAATTTACCTTGCATACAAACCTATTAAGTCCATATGTATCGGTAGATAACTCAAACCCAAAATTTTCCCCTCTAAAATAGAACAATTCATGTATATCTCATACTCAAATAATTTTTCAAAATTATTGTTGATGTTAATTTTACAATATTAAAAAAAAAAATTAGAATTTTAAAGCTGAGGAATGGGGTGTGGTTTTAATTTAAACAGAAATTTAACGGGGAAGTGTGGTTTTTAATGTTAATTGTTTCTGTAAATGAAGAGTTTTTGTTTGTTTTTATTTATGTGAAGTGTTAAATGTTAATAAAATTGGGAAAGTGTGGTGGAACATGGGGTGAACTAAAAAGTGAAGGTGCCTCACACGCAACTCCACCAAGTCAATGCACTAAATCTGTCAGTTGGGGTCCATTTACATGAGTTAATTAGAACTTGGTGGAAATCTGTCAGTTGGGGTCCATTTACATGGGTAGATTGGAACTTGGGGGAGGTGTGCTGGGTTTGCTATTTTAGACTAGAAAAAAAAATAAAAAAAATTTGCCACATTTAACTAAAAAACTAATGTGGTCTTGGCTTGGCCCCACATTTCAAGCATGGGAACCTATGACCACTAAACTAAGTCCACAATTCCTATTTACCCAAAACAAACAAAAGTCCACAATTCCTAACAAGCATACATCAAAATTATTCGGATCATGTCGGAATTTGTCACCTCTAACAAGCATACATCAAAATTATTTGAAGACAGTCTTCATCAAGACCCTAACAAAAGCGAATTTTTAAAGGAAAACTTATGAAATTGTCAAATATATCTTCATAATCTTCATTTTTTTAATAATAAAAAATGACATACATATATAGAATAATAATAATAATAAATGATAAATATTAGTAAAAGTTGCTCAATTAATGAAAATAGACTGGCAAATTTATTTATGTGAAAATTTTATTTATTTTGTACAAATTGAATAATAACATTTTTGGGCACTACTAAATTTTTTTTGAATAAAAAATTTAAAAATATTTTCTATTTAATTTATCAAACACTACAATATACTTCAGTTATAGAATAAATTAATCTCCTTTTCAAACATTAATGCGTTCAATTTCAAAACTTGAAATACCAGACAGACGCAATGAGAAGAAAGAGAAAATAAAATAAAAAACAAAATTAAAAGATAAGGAGCAGAGGCAGCGTAGGAGCAACTCCACCCATTTGCCCTTAGTCATGGCAAGGGGGGAGCTAGGGCAGCCACTATTCACGTGAATAGTAGTTGCCCTTGCAAATAATATTTTCCGTTTCCACCCGTTGCCATGGCAAAGGGCAATTACTATTCATTTTTTTTATTTTTTTCACAGCTTTTTTTACCACAATAATTAATTTGGATAATATTTTCGAATAAGATTTTCGGGTGCCTACGTGTCAATACTATTCATATCTCATAATTGGATAAAATTTTCAATTTCAAATTTCAGATAAAAAAAAAAAGGCTGGTATTTATAGAAAAAAATTCATTAATTTTGGGTATTTTTTTAAAAAATTTCTGAATTTTTTCCAATATTTTATTGCAAAAATATTGGCTGCCGTTGGATTGGAGGAAAAAATAAGATCGGAGAGCCCAGACGACGCCATGTGACAAAAAAAAAATCAAATCGGTGGGTCTTGTGGTAGGCATCGCCGACGTCAAGACCATCGTTTTGGACCTCGAGCTAAAGCGCCGGGCGGCCAGAGTTCGTGGGACCCACCTCCCCCTGGGCTCACCTCGAAACGACTTTTTTTTTTCCCCCAACTTTGGGCTCACTCATTCTTTGGAACCGCTCTAATAAGAGCAACTCCACCCATTTGCCCTTAGCCATGGCAAGGGGGAGCTATGGCACCACTTCACGTGAATAGTAGTTGCCTTGCAAATAGTATTTTCCGTTTCCACCTGTTGCCATGGCAAATGGCAATTACTATTCATTTTTTAATTTTTTTCACAGCTTTTTTTACCACAATAATTAATTTGGATAATATTTTCGGGTTCTTACGTGTCAATACTATTCATATCTCATAATCGGATAAAATTTTCAATTTCAAATTTCAGATTTAAAAAAAAAAAAAGGCTGGTATTTATAGAAAAAAATTCATTAATTTTGGGTATTTTTAAAAAATTTCGAATTTTTCCAGTATTTTATTGCAAAAAAATTCTTTGTTGGATTGGAGGAAAAATAAGATCGGAGAGCCTAGACGACGCCACGTGGCAACAGAAAAAAATCAAATCGGGATCAGAAGATCGACATCGCCTCGTTTTGGACTCGGGCTGAAGCTGCCTTCGGCCAGCTCGAGTTCGTGGGACCCACCTCCCCCCCGGGCCCAGGCTCACCGCTGGAAACAGCTTTTTGTTTTTTTTCCCCCAGCCTTGGGCTCAGCTCATTGCTAGAACCGCTCTAAGGAGCAGATTGGCTTGGCCCACATTGCAAAAATGGTATTCTATGAATAACTAGGTCACAATTCCTATTTAGCAAAAAACCAAAACATGTTCATAATTCCTCTCTCTCTCTCTCTCTCTCTCTCTGACATTTACCAAGCACTGGCCAGAGTATCCTATTTTTTCCCTCCTCACACGCAGTGGCCAGAGTACTATTTTTTCTTCTTCTTCCTCCTCGCCTCTCCGTTCTCTCTCCGAAAAACCTATCCAAAATGTCTGTAGGCAAAAGAAGAAATGGACAGAAACGGTAATCCATTAATCCCAACTCATTTTGGAATGTTTAGGTGAGATCTCAATGACTTTTTGGTATAAATTTGTATTTGTTTCCATGAATAGGTGTTTCAAGGAAGAGCAATGGCTGCTTCCAAATCCCTTGTTTTGCTGCTGGCTAGTCTGCTCATAGTGGACATCCACCCATCTGCATCTGCACCTCCACCCAACCCCGCCGCCGCCGCTGATGTTCCACCCAACCCCGCCGCCGCCGCTGATGTTCCGCCCAACCCCACCGCCGCTGCTGATGTATGTGTTTCTTTTTCGTTTTTTGAGTTTGTGGTAAATCTGTGGTAGATCTTCATATTTTTTCAAGTTTGTGGTAAATCTGTGGTAAATCTGTGGTATATCTTGCCGGTTCAGTCAGTTCAAACACAAGCGCAACACCATCATCCAACTTGTGTTCCAAAGCAAACCCTCTCCAGCCCCCACTAAGCCCAGCTCTCTTGCCAATGTAGACAGCATCATACTCATTGCCATCTTCATCTTCTAGTACCATTTCCGACCCTGTTTTTGAGAGATGATCCTCGCAAAATTTTGAAGGAAGCCCCTTGAAATCAAAACGAAACCGGTAGACAAATAGATTAATTAATCAAGTAACACAATTATATCTGCTACAACTTGTTTGATGTTGGTGGTATAGATTAAACAAACCACTAATAAGTAATGACGACAGTACTTAAAAACCAAGTTTTTTGTTGCAACTTACCAACCAGAAACAGCTATAAACATGAGACCGAACCATGTTTTTTGACTTCACAACCTTCTAGACTTTCTGTGCTTGCTTCCTGTACTTCACAACCTTCTGGATTTTCTGTGCTACGAACTCTGTTTGCTTTAGCTTTCTTTCTAATTTGTTTAGGAGCAACTTCATTCTTCCTCATTGGGCTGACTTCCTGTTCGATTTCTTGACCTTTGGGGCTATCTGGCAGAGCCTTTGGAGAAGTTTTTGTGTCATCCATTTCGGGCACGATACCTCTCTTTGACCTTTGTTTCTGATTCGATTCTGAGTCTGGGGAAGTTTTTGTGTCATCCATTACAGGCACCATACCTCTCTTTGACCTTCGTCTCTGATTTGGTTCCAAGACGGGGGAAGTTTTTGAGTCTTCCATCACAGGCACAACACCTCTCTCTGACCTTCGTTTCTCAATTGATTCCGAGTCTGGGGAAGTTTTTGTGTCAACCATTGCAGGCAGAGTACCTCTCTTTGACCTTCGTTTCTGATTTGGTTCTGAGTCTGGGGAAGTTTTTGTGTCCTCCATCTCAGGCACCATACCTCTCTTTGACCTTCGTCTCTGATTTGGTTCCAAGACGGGGGAAGTTTTTGAGTCTTCCATCACAGGCACAACACCTCTCTCTGACCTTCGTTTCTGAATCGATTCCGAGTCTGGAGAAGTTTTGGTGTCAACCATTGCAGGCACAGTACCTCTCTTTGACCTTCGTTTCTGATTTGGTTCTGAGTCTGGGGAAGTTTGAGGCTCATCCATCTCAAGCACAATACCTCTCTTTGACCTTCATTTCTGATTTGATTCTGAGTCAGTCTTCATGGCTGCCTTTGATGTCTTTTCAGCACTGGTAATCTCTTCTTTGTCCACATTGTTTTTGAAACATTCTAGACTCGGCATGGGGTATGCCTTAACTATGTAGATCTGCAGTCGTAACAACTACTAGTTCAATATTTGGCCTTTCAAAGATGTCCAGGTAAGTATATCAAAAGCATACATTCTCAAATCAAGCCTAAGCCCCATCAGATAATGATGCATTTGATGACTTAAAACGGGCATAAACTGAAAAAATAAATAAACGATAATCGAATCTCAGAGCTTGAAAGTTAATGATTAAACTGTGATAAGAATTTTGTCCAAAAAAAAGAAAACTGTGATAATAATATGTTTTGAAGTGTCTAATTACTACACAGTTCAAGCCTAAGCCTCAACATATAATGGAATGGTACTATGCATGAACTACCTAAGAACATATTTGTAGTGTCTAATTCCTCAAATGTTTCATTCCTAGATTTAGACTATATGCTTACATCGATCGAGCAGTAGTTTATATGCAGAAATCAGTTGATTTTAATAAGAGGGCAAGCTCTTGCAAGATCAATTTTGTTTAATATATATTTAAGCGTACCTTAAATCTTGCCTGTTCAGTCAGTTCAAACACAAGCGCATCACCATCATCCAACTTGTGTTCCAAAGCAAACCCTCTCCAGCCCCCACCAAGCCCAGCTCTCTTGCCAATGTAGACAGCATCATACTCATTGCCATCTTCATCTTCTAGTACCATTTCCGACCCTGTTTTTGAGAGATGATCCTCGCAAAATTTTGAAGGAAGCCCCTTGAAATCTAAACAAAACCAGTAGACAAATAGATTAATTAATCAAGTAACACAATTATATCTGCTACAACTTGTTTGATGTTGGTGGTATAGATTAAACAAACCACTAATAAGTAATGACTACAGTACTTAAAAACCAAGTTTTTTGTTGCAACTTACCAACCAGAAACAGCTATAAACATGAGACCGAACCATGTTTTGTTGCAACTTACCAACTCAGCCTCCCTCTCCTTCTCCCCTCCCCCAACTTTCCCTTTCGTCTCCCTCACCCTCCCCTTCGACACTTAGACACTTACTGTTATGTGATCAGCCTGGAGTATGAGATATATTTTGTGAATTATTATTGGCTTGTGATTCTAGTTAGGCATCTATTGTATGCTCTGTATGAATGAATGTCATCAAAATACACTTACTGTTATGTGATCAGCCTAGAGTATGACATATATTTTCTCAATTATTGGCTTGTGATTCTAGTTAGGCATCTATTGTGTGCTCTGTATGAATGAATCTCATCAAAATACACTTACTGTTATGTGATCAGCCTAGAGTATGAGATATATTTGGTCAATTATTGGCCTGTGATTCTAGTTAGGCATCTATTGTGTGCTCGGTATGAATGAATGTCATCATATTTTGAGACTTCGACACTTACTGTTATGTGATCAGCCTAGAGTATGAGATATATTTTGTCAATTATTGGCTTGAGATTCTAGTTAGGCATCTATTGTGTGCTCTATATGAATGAATGTCATCATATTTTGAGACTTCGACACTTACTGTTATGTGATCAGCCTAGAGTATGAGATATATTCAAACATAGTTCTATTCTTTTGTTAACATTTCTACTTCTCAGTTGGCAAGACTATCAATCAGGACTGCACATCTTGTTTAGATAATAGTTCAATGTTTATATTTATGTGCTTCTATTGCTAGAAGATATCACAAGAATTAGAAGAAGACGCTTAGAGTCATCTGCTTGGTTAGTAGCAGTCAGATCTTGTAACTGAAATGTATGTTGTCTTTCTTGCTTTATACTATGTGGTGCAGGGGAATGTGATTTTTGAAGGGGCACCACCACCTAGCTTGCCACCAAGAAGCAACATCAAGTTTAGGATCCAACTTGTTCTCTTTTGCCTGGTCATGGTAGCAATCGTGTCATTTCTTCTCTGGTTGTTCTCACCTAGATTGCGCTCACTCTACTATGAATGGGGAATGAGAAGGAATGGGGACATTCCAACGACGCCGTTTCCTGTGGATTCTGGCCCACCAACAGCACCCTCACCATCTGCTAATGATTGGCCCAGACCAACACCAACAGCACCTCCAAATCCCAAGTCCTCCACACGTCCTCAGTTGCCATGTATGTGGATATCCCAGTTGTTATTTATATGTGGCCTGTCCATATTGTGGCCAGATTTCCACATTATCTGTAATTTAATTAGTTTCTATTTTACTATTAGGTTAAATACTAAGACTTATTGGTACTCTATTCTAGTTTAATTATATGGATTGGTACTCTTTCCTTCTCTGGGTTTTGTCCCAAGGGGTTTTCCCCGAGAAGGTTTTAATGAGGCCGCCATTAACATTCTAGCCTTTACTATGTACGTTGTTATGTGGTTTTTAATGAAGTAACCTATTTGCTCTATTTTGCCAAGTTGTTTGACAACTTCTCCAATCTAATAAAGCCTTATGATAAACTGGAATTAATTCTATTCTTCCATCTGAATGATGTAATACTCAACTTTATTCAACGGTACTCATGGTTTCAAATATCTGTTGTAAAATCTTTTACTTGCCTTAATTCCCAAGATGAATCACCCCTCGAGATCTCAACAAATACTGCATTGACCATTTAATTAGCAGGAAGACTTTTTTACATAATTGGAAGAAGTGAGACAGAGCACTTACTATGAGCAAAAACAAGGGTTGAGAAGTAGAACCAGAATATAGTTCCAATTTGCCGTGAGGGCGAACCCTGGAACTCTTGGTTAATTGGACGCACAATTAGCCACACAACCAAACCAGTTACCATAAAGAAACACAAACTTGTTATCCAGAGATCTGCAGAAAGAGGTTTCAAGAAAATCCACATGTTTTCCTTTTCATTTGGGACTATCATTCCCACATCTAAGTCCGTATATGGTACTGTAAAATCAACATATAAGGACCTGTTCGATGTGATTGTCGTATCTCCAACAACAGCATCGTATTTCTATGTTATTCGCACCCAAATATGTGGCAACGAAAATCAGTAATGAAGTTAGTTAGAAATTTCTGTATATAACAAGAAGTAAAAATCACCAAAAATAATATACTAAGACAGAACAATATTTTTGTCCATTATCAAGATCAAAATTTAGACTTACCTAATAGAAGCACACTACGAACCAGACACATGCCATTTTATTTTTGTGTGTGTTTGTACAAGGTCAGTTTCTTGGATACCATCATGTTAAGTTTTGTCAACTGCCCCTATCAACTTAAGCTACTTAGAATGTAGATTTAATCTACCACGATTTGGGCCATTAATTGTTTGCATTCTACCAGAAACCAACAACCAAGTGTACCTTGAGATAAACCTGGTGCACAAGATCATTGTAAGTTCCAGCAGAATGTCCATTGGCATCCTGAAATGGAATAAACTCGTAATGTACTTCATATAGCAGAGCACCAATTGCAGCTTTGAACACGTCTATACAAAATCCAGTGACATATGTTCTACTGCCCTGAAGATCATAGTCCACGCACACAAGGTCCTTGAATCCTACTTCACTGGCAAGCCAATTCTTAGTTTTACTTCACTCAATTGATTCTTGGAACCTTTCAAGACTGTTGTTGATCCTCCAGGCCATATGATTGTCTCCAGATCACCAGTGGAAATTAACTTTCTTTTGGTATGAAGCAGGTGGGACTCCTTTATGTTTCCTTCTACACAAGGCAAAAGCCCAACTTTACTATCTCAAATGCCCCTGAATTTCGTTTCCCATTTGGATACCGAGTTTCACCACTTAAACCTTTAAATCTACCTTCCAATATCTCTCTAAGAAGCAGAACTCCATGTCCGAAGGACCTCGTATTATTTATATCATCTGGTAGTCTAGTTTGGTGTATGGCTGGTTAGTTGTAGAATTTACTATCCTTCCCTCTCAATTGCTTCTGCTAGAGCCCAAGTGGCATCATATGCCCAGATTGCATCTGCACTTAACTCCCTTACTTGTACATTGGCCTCCTCCATGTAAAATTTCCTCCTCAATCTCGAAGTAAGATTTTGGAGGCTCCTTGATGCTGGAATGCAAGACTTCAAACCTACTACTCCTTGCATTGACTCAATTACAGATAAATCCATGGAATGCAGGAAATTCATGCTACTTGATGTCATAATATCCAAGCATAACCTTGACCCATCATTCCTAATCTTTTTGCATTTAAGAAAAGGCAAGGCACAAGTAAATGTGAAATGTGCACGAGAAAAACCTTAGTATTCAGTTGCATTAGCTTTTGGAGGTCTTCAATGATTTGTTCGCTTCTTGAGGAGGTAGCAAATGAAATTTACACATTTTTCTCCTGTAAGGAAATGACCAAAGAAGGAATGATGTCTCTCCCGTATTTCGTGTTCTCATATATAAGGATAACATCCCTCCATTGGAACTTTTCAATCAGGGCACTGATTCCCATAATTTGAGAAGTTTCATCCTGTGTGATCTCAACAAAGAAGGGATATTTGTTAGAGGGAGAGGGAGAAGGACTAGGTTGAGAAAGAGACATCACAGGTACTTTAGCTTCTTCTCCTAACTCTGCCAAAAGGTTTGCTTCCATACTTGTTTGTGCACCAATTATTGCTTGCACTTGGACGTCGTCCAAAAGATTACGAGCTGCGTTGGTTAACAAGTAACTTATATAATGACCATAAGTGTATTTATCATATAGCAAGTGATACCATGCCTATGCATCCCTAAGAGTTAAGGTCGCATGTCAAACCCCAAATAATAATGAAGTAGCTCTGTTGAAATCAGAGTATTGCCTACATGGGAGTTAAGATTATTAACCATAGGTTTCAGAAATCCCTAGAAGAAACTATTCTCTGTTTACCACTGGATCCATCATGTTGTTTCTTCTTTCTGTTCTGTTTCTTTAATTTAGAGACTACTTTGTAATTCCACAATATATTTAATTCAGACGTCAACAGAGAAACTGACAAGTTTAGAGGCTTTGAAATTGTGACCTTGTTTACTAGGCTTCAGAAGAAGATGTAGTAAAAAACACAACTAGTGTGTAGAATGGCTCACCAGCTGATAGAGCATGTAGTCTAGAGGTTTTGCTTTGGAATCTCTAGTGTGTTGAATCACTCTTGTGGTGTAGTTATTATGCATCTGGTAGAAATCAGACAGGACTGTAGTAATGCAACTGTGAACAATCTTCCCTTCCCTTGATTCCATATGAAGAATCACCCCAACGTGAACCTCTTCCACGATTGTGGGTCGACTATCGTAATGCGTGTCTTTAGTTGCAGCACACAAGAAGTATCCGAGGATGGACAAGGAGGTCACAAATGAGAAGCAAAGCATGGTTTGCTTTTTCTTCCCTTGAAACTCCATTTTCTCTTGTTTTTATGTGATTCATAGAGAATATATATATATATATACATATATATATCAGAATGGTCAACTTGTTTTTATGTGGCAATCCTTATGTGCATGTTAGGGAATTTGAAGAGGCTATTGGCACTTTTTACAATGGTAATGGTCAACTTGATAGGCTTAATTTCATAAGGTTAAAGTTTTTCCCTTTTTCCTTAAAAGAGAAAGCTAAAAGTTGGTTATATTCATCAAGGGCCAGGTCCATATGTTCTTGGGCAGAGATGACCCAAGCATTTTTTAACAAATATTTTCCTAATCACAAAACAATTGCTCTATCCCCAATCTAGGTGAGACCACTGATCGATCAAAATCTTCTACTAATAAAGGAATTTATCAATTAAAAGAAGATCATTGGAAATTAAAACCGCGCCGACATTTTAGCTTGTTTCTATAACGATGATAACCACAATAACAAGAGCCCAATTTGTTCTTACAGTTATCAATGTTATAGAAACAGGCTAAAATGCTCATGTGCTATTGCGGTCTTAAAGAAAGGTTCTTCGTCCACAGTAGTTCCTTTCATCAACTTAGGCTAACTTCCATGATTCTTGTTCTAAAGCCAAGATAACGAGAAATATAAATTAATCGTTTAATTAATACCAATATTTGTGCCTTAGTGCAAGGAAGGCGCGAAACCTTTGTAAATTAAGCGGTATGCGGGAAACAACAGGATAACATTCACTTGTGCATTGTGAACTGTGAAATGTGAAATGTGGTAAGAGTAAATAGAAGATTATTCATGCATTGTGAACTGTGGTAACAATAAATAGAAGATTATTCATCTTTTCTTCAGAGCCATATGGAATTTCATATACATTTGAACAACATGAATTTGAATAAAGTAAGAGTTGAGCAGGCAAAGCCAACAAGTCAAAATAGCAATTATAATCAATTTTTTTATACAAATATCCCCCACTCCCGTTTAAAACTAGTTATTATAAATTTTCCTTAAGACAGGCATGTATTATTACCTAGGAACAACTGATCCACGCCTCCATTCAGATTCCAGTGAAGGAAGAACTGCTGGTTTCTGCACTGCTGTGCGAATTACATTGAGGGCAATAACACAATTCTCTTCCTGCTTTTCTGGATGTGCAGAAGACAGATCTCCAAAGGCTTATTATTCCCTTCAATCTTCCTACAGCAGGATCAAGGAAAGGCTCTAGTATCTCCACAAAATGAGTATCCTACGCTTAACTTCCCGAAAACAGAAAAAAGTACACAAAAAAATAAGTTCTCTTTTTTTTTACTTTTTTTCTTTTTTAAAAAGAAACATAGCCATTATAGAAAGATTTTTTTAACTCAATAAATAAAAGTAAGCTTATGTGGCGGTTATAAATCTCAAGAATACCAAAGGGGATAATTGACAATGACATTACAAAAAACTAACACTCTAACTATCCAAACAGAAACATTTGAGCCCTCTGGCTATCCAAGACACTAAAATATATACCAAAACAATGAAGCAGATAAACTTTTAAATTACCAATCATGATGACAAGAAAACCAAACAGAATGCAGTACCTTATACTTTCCTAGCATATCATCCATGTGACCAGAGAGAGCCAGAACAATGAATTTTAAGGCAGAACGAGCACGAAGCAGGAGTGGCGAGCACCCTAAAACAAGAGCAATGACAGAGTTTTTACATAATGAAAACAAAAGCTAGCTGTCAGAAAATGCATAACATTCAAAGTTCATGTAAACCTAGTACTCTATCCTCGATAAAGTTTTATTATTTATTAGAACCCAAAAATATCTCATGTGCAAAAACAAGAAACTTTAACAGCTGACCCAGTTGTCACTTCATCAAAGTTTGATCTTATGCATATATGGCTCAACCTATCTTCCTTACCTTTGACAATCTGAGATGAAACATAAGAGCATTATAACATTAATATTTTTTGTTCAAATAATTGAAAAGCATACCTGAATTACACCCAAAAGATCCTCTAGAAGCTCTACAGCCAGATCAACCTGTGTTCAAACCAAAAAGAAGTTCGAATAGAAGTGTAAACACACGGGAGAACTAAACCACACTATGAGAAAGTTACAGCAAAAGAAATCAGACTCAGACAAACCTTTGCAACCACTTGACTTAGCCAAGGTGCTAGCACGCCACAACAGAGATCAATCAAAACACATGCAGCCTTAGCCTGCAAGACAAAACAGGTAAACACAGTTTGTTCCCAAGTGAGAACAATATATTTCAATAGGGTACGGGTTTGTGCTTATTAGAAGTTATATTTATGGAATATATACTGCTATAAGTATAAGTATCCACGAAAAATATCAAACATTCTCACAAGCAAACAAAACTTATTTCCATTTATACTCCTTGAACCAACCAATGTCATCCTTTTCTACATCAACAGAATATTATTTTTCATCCCATTGGTCATATTCTTAAATGCAAAGAATGTTTCTCTCATTCTCACATATAAAAAATTTTTAAAAAAAGTATTAGAAATAGAGATGAATAGGCGAGGATAGAATTCTAAGCAGGCTAATAATAATAAGCAAAGTCACTAACATGCGATGGTGAATATGATGATAAATAGCCAGCACAAGCATGAAGAAGTGGACGGTATAATGATGAACACGATGTTGCTACAAACTGCAGTAATAACACCATGATCAGAATAATATGATCTACTGGTCAAAATACATATCAAATTTACCAAGCCAATTTTCATTAACATTAAGCACAACCTGGGAGAGGGCTTGTTGAACAATTGGTTGTTTCCATTGAGAGAAACTATCATCAATAATGTCAGATGGACGGCTAACAAAGGGACGAAGTGCTATAAAACCCAAAGAAGAACATGTGAAACAAATTGATCAACCAGAAATCACCCCAGAATTCTCAGTAAAATTCAGAAATCAGATCAATGAAATCCATATTTTGAATTTACTGCAAAAAAAGTATTAGAAAACCATTATGCGTAATACTGGAAAACTTAATCTTTGAAAGCAAACAAAGAAAAAAAGAGTTCCCCAGAAGAAGTGGAAACAAACTAGACCAAGTCAATTGGTCAACGAACCTAAGCTTAAACATAAAAAACAGAAGTAGAAAATAATTACCACTTCAGACCAAGAAGAAAACATTAAAAAATAAACACATATATATGTCTGTATTATTGTCTGATTAAGTATAAAACTACTTATTGCAAAGCAACATTTCAGAAGGCACACATTAGGGTTTAACCAGAAAGACAGAATTCTGGTTTCCAAAACTTTTAAGAATGAGTGTGGAACTTCAAACTATTAGGACATCTATATGACATGACAATTACTAGGAAGAGCGATTAGGTGGGACAATCAACCTGGCAGTAATGCTTGAATTAGCGGTAACGCAGACCAGAAGTCAGAAGTCCTATCTGCTAATTTGCTGCAGAGCTGAGGCTGAGAAACATCACAGGTTAAATTGTAAGTGGATAGATCAGAATAGCAGCGAACAAAAAACAGACATCAGAATAGCAGAGGATGCTTATTGAGTTTAATATCGCTATTGCTGTAATCAACCTGTGACGCACAAGCATAAAGAACATGTAAAATCCCTTCCTCCACTGCTCCTATATCCAAGATGTTAAGATAGCTTGAGTCCCAGTGATCATCAGAACTCTTCTCCAAACAAGTTTGAGTAATCAACTAAAGGAGCCGGATTAGTTATTTCTGATTTTACTGCTTCATCTCCATATGTCACTTCACCAGGAGGTGTTGATCCTTCATGTGCCACAGGCTCTATAAGCTTATGCAGAACTCTAGCAGCCTGAGATCAAAAGCATAAACGTGTCCAACCATGTAGTAAAATTAAAACCATGCCAAACGACCATCAAAAGGAAAAAGTGAGGAGACCCATTAATTACCATTCTACAAACAATTCCTAAATCAGAATCTTCGTATGCCTTTCTCAACAGCACAAAAATTGCATCTGCACGGAATACTATAGAACTGGATGTTGACAGGATGAAAGGTGAAGTGCCGCGTGATCTTCATGGCTGCATACAATAAAAGGAGCAAGCTATAAATCATCTAAGACCATAAATAATGAAAAGTTCATTTAATATCAATCCTCTATACAGGACACCGTTCTACAGTCCAGAGAGGGGAACATTGGAATAAAGTTTTGCATGTGAAGTCAAAGGCAAAAAGAAAAGAAGACAATGATGAAGAAAAAAAAAAAAAGAGCACAAAAGATACCTCAAAGTTAGAAGACACGGTTAAGGCTGATGACAGCTGATTATGTTAAGAAACCAGAGTCTGAGATATTGCCTTAAGACTTTGCAGCTGTCCTGCAGTATCAATACAAGACAACATTATAGTAAGTACATTGGCATAGCTGAGTGACCTAAATGTGTAACAGAGTGCAAAAAGATGAGAGATCTACATGAGCAATGATGACTGAAACGCCAAAAATTATAGAACAAAGTCAAATTTACGGCTAACAGCAAACTTAACAAAATGTTTCAAATGTGTCATTCCCAAAAATGATCGTTGTCATATAGACATCTGATGTGCAAAATGTTTAATGCAGCTTTTAGATGACTTAATTAGTAACGACTTCGATTGTTGAACCACTGGAAATCAATTATTTGATGGGAACATGCTTTACTAAACATTGGAACAGGAAAAAGGAGAAAGTGCTTCGTTATTGCACCTTAACACTGGCCTGTAATTCTTGGGCTTGAAAGAAATATATGAATTTCCAATGATTTTAGCTCATTTTTAGAGTTAAGTTAAATACAGGATAAGGTTTATGACCTCTACATGAACTAATGGACCAAGCAGAAGGCAGGCCCCAATCTCATAAAGCTAGATTGGCATTTAACCTGCCAAAGACCCCCATTCGGGTAATGTAGAGTAGCATTTAGCCTGCCGAACTAATATACGCACAACATATTCGGATGCCAATATGCGCTTTTTCAGGAAACTCTTTCAAATCAGTGTCTGACCTTCAAAGCCAAGACTTCGCACAATTAACAAACTCCAATCCTTTAATTCATTTTATCAACCAAAACTAACCAAACAAAAGAGCTTGAACTACTAGTACCAGACTTGATTTTAGTACAATAACAGCACCCAACAAAATTCCTTTGATTACCAGTCAAACCTCCAAACAACAATCTTCTAATTACATCAGCTGATATCTTTACCCTAAAGGGTCTAAACTTCCTACACTTCTTTCCCATATAATCCCTGGATATTTGACCCCCAAAAATAAAAATATCCCTGTACATCTGTCTAAAATAACCTTTGCACAGATTGCCACTTAAAACCCTACTACCTACAACCAACCCCAAAACGTGTCATCAATTATTTTTCCTTTAAGGACCTTTTAACACCCTCTGTCACCTCGATTTTGCATCAAGGTGAAAGAGGAAATCAAGGTAGATGTATATATTCCATAAAACATGATAAAGGAGCAGTAACAGATAATACAAACAGGATTGTAAGGTTTGAAACTGAAAAAAATTTGTTCTTCAAATCAATTCTCATTCCAAAAGTCAAATATTCAACTCTTATAAGCTCAAAATAAAATAAAACCAAGACACTCCAGAATATTTCTATAGTTATCATTAAATTACGAAAAGGGAATAGTCTAGATAGCAAGCATATAAGAAATTCTTTACCATAGAATACTCTAAATAATCACTTTGTGCTCTCAAAAATTAAGCAATAGAGTTGCAAAGGCATGAAGATAAAGTATATACATCATCTGTAACAACATGCGAGCAAAGACCATTGCAAGCTGGATTTGGGAGATAGCATGCATGAAACATATTAAGCAGGTACATACCTTTCATTCCCAAGATTGTATGGGATAAAAAGGACTGGCAAGCATAGCAAGAAAACGTAAATTAGGTTCAGCAGCATCCAAGAAGCTGTTAAGGTCTGCCTGCACTGTTTGCAAGAAAGGGGTGCATAGAAAATGCCATCAGTGTAATAGAAAATAGAAGAAAATCAGATAAGGGTAAGAGACAATGAAAAATATGGGACTAAAGCAGAAAGAAAAGAAATTATATACAAATCTGAGACAAATGAATATACCTCAAGTTGGGGAAGGAGCACAAGCAACCAACTTGTCATGTCTTTAAGCAACTACAAACTAGTAGGCATCAGAAGCCAGAGAGATATAAAAATACAAAAACAGGGTACACAATAAACATTATAGATAGCACAATTGGATCCACCTGAAGATGCAAATCATGGGCATCTTGTTTGTGAGATATAATGGATGGAAACAAGTGGTTAACAACTGGTTGAAACTCTGGTTCCAGGCCAGTCACTGAAACCCCAATAAGCTGAAATGGTAGAAATATAAGAAACCTTAGTGCCAATAAATCTGAGACCAGATGTGATTCATTAATCACATGATGGGATCGTTATTAGGCAGGACATAATTGAAGAGAAATAATATATTTATATATCTATATACATGTATATATATTCAAAACTGCAGAAAAGTTAGGAGTTTCAAACGATTGGGAATGGACTTGTTATTTCATTGGAGAGGTAGCTATAACAGAAGGACAAATGGTGTGGCATGGGGCGCAAAAAATCAGAGCTTGATAAATGAAATTTATCGCAAGCAAGCACATATGGATTTATTCATATTTCATATGCTAAGGCAGATCAAATCAATAATGTCGCAGATATAATTCCCATATCATACCTGTATGAAGAAAATAGCTATGGGATTTCCCCTCAAACAAGATATTCGCACGTAGTGACAGGGAGTATAGTTCATGGGATAGATCATGTTGCGTCGCGGTGTTTCACAACATGGGCGAACTTTTACAAATGTCTCTGGCTGTTCAAAAACAAAATAAAGTAAAAACCCCAGAGCAAACAACTTGGTAGAAAATTCATCTAAAACATGCAGAACTGAAGCTTGAAGCTATATCAGCAGTTCACATTACCCTTAAATCATATACAATCAATTATGTTAAGATACCACAGATGCTAAAGTGGATTCAAAGCAAACAACTTTCATGAGTCGAGTTAGACAAAGAAATGAAATTTCCCATACTCAAAACAAAAACAAACAAACAAAAAAGCAGTTGACTAACCTTGTAGCGTAAGCCAACTGAAATTTCCCATTCGAGCACAGACTTGTTGTAAATTCGTATGTGCGATAACAAGCAAGGTTCCTACCAAACCCAGAAGACAAAATTTAAACTAAATCAAAATTATGTGAATCATAAAATAGGCTGGATTGGAGTTAGGGTTAGAGTAGGAAGGGAGGAAGGGAGAGGAGGTACGTTGAGCTCGAGAAGAATCCACTCCTTGGTGTTGGTAGCGGTGGACCAGTGGGAGCGGAGGTCGGCGTCGAGCACGTGACCCGCCTTCTGGGACGGCGACTCACGTGACATTGCCTTCACTTTGAATTCCAGAGGTTTCACCCTCGCCTCAAACTCTATATCCATCTTCCCTCTTTCTCTTTCACTGTGTTTCTAGTTTTGAAGAATTGACGAGGGGCTACTGAGTATGAAGGAGCTATAGAGAAGAAGAGTGTTTTCTTTGTTTAAAATCATGGTTGGGAAGCTCCTGCGGATGGTCGTCGTCGTCCGCGTCCTCGTGGAGGAGAAATGAGTTGGTGTTGCTATTTTTCTGTCTTGTTTTCTTTTCTTTTAATATTTTTGTATTAGGAAGAGAAGGGGCTTCTTCTTCAATTCAGATTTCAAAGATTCTGAAGGAAAAGTTCAGCTGTATTCAGATGAGTTGGATTCTAAACCCTCCAATCAGAATTTTTAAGTAATCTAAAACATTCAGGGGCGTATTGAATTAGCATTCAATAATATTTTAACCGACTTAAAAAATTCGGGTGTATTCAATTTAGATTTTAACGAATTTTTAAAAGGTTTATAAAAATTTGGGTGTATTCAATTTAGACTTATTTGAACTTTTAAAATGTCCATATAAATGTAGGTGTATTTAATTAGAACTTGGAAAAAATCCAAATAAATTTACCTGTTTTCAAAATGAGATGGATTTGGAAGGATTTAATTGAGTGTCGGAGTTTGGAGAACTTTTAGGGTTTAGGTATAAATAATAAAGGCCAACATAAGTCCAACCTCTACGGCAAAGATTTTATACAACGTGTTTTTATCTCTCTACAGAAGATGAACCACCCTCCAAAGATAGGCTCTTTCAATTTTCTTATTAGTTTTCCTTCTTCTTCCATTATTTTTTCTTGTTTGGTACTGTTCGTTAAGAACCACAAAGAACATTGACTGACTACAAGGAAAAGATACAAGAGTTAACTATCATCGCAAAAAGAAGCTAAAAGAGAATCTATCCACATGAATAACAAAACCATAGTGTATGCATCATCATGATGCCAACCTTCTATTAATTTAGTGTGTGTTTTTTGGTAAATTATGTTAATTAAGTTAGTAAGTTCTCAAGACATTGGTAAAATGGGACTAAGTTAAAAGAGATTGTGGAGTACAACGGTTAAAAAACCTCCTCACTCGCTCTCCTTATACAGGCTGAAACTGCCTTTGCAAAATAAGTCATTCGCTAAACTGAAACAGCGAGTCCGGCTCTCTCTCCCGTTCGCAACTCCAGCTCTCTCTCTCTCTCTCTCTCTCTCTCTCTCTCTCTCGACTGCTTCTTCGAATCTTGACCAGGTAAGTTTTCTGGTCTCTCTTTCCTTCTTCCCCTTTGGGTCAAGTTGGGACCTTTGGGTCAAGTTGAGACCTTCAGCTCTGGTTATTGTCAAAGCTTTGGTTATTGTTAACATAAACTCTCTCTCTTCACAAATCATGCGATCATAACAGAATTAATGGTTTGAAATTGTTCTGTTCCGACAGGATATTCTGTTCCAGAAGGCTAAAAATGTAAAATGTATAGCTATGTGACTGTTTCAACTATACTCTAAAAACATAGTTTATATAGAAATCCCAACTGAACCCCCCAATACCCAGAAAGGAAAAAGAAGAAAAAAACAAATGAGTAAATTACAAGGCAAAATTAGAACAGGCTTGATTGCATATAGCAGAGAACTACAATGCAACTATATATCTTACCTTGGAAGACGCGGATCAAGCAGACGTTTTTCACGTAATTCTTCCATTGACAGAAGCTGTTATGGATCAAGAGTTCAACATTTACAGCCAACATCAGCTGGAAAATTGTTAATAAATAAGCAAGAAAATGCTACCGTATCGCGATCAGGCACAGATGGCATTTTTGCTTCCTGATGGACAGACCCTTCTTCTTCTTTCTGCAAAATAAAGCTAACCAATCTTAAAACCAACGTGCAACATTGCAGCAGTTCAACCGTAGCTACCACTTTAGCATACATTCAAGATAAGCAAATTTACAATATTTATTAGGACACGAGATTTATTATACAGCATCATTCCGCAGGCATATCGACTCCCTGGATACCATTATAATAACATTTTAGAAGGAAGGGAAAGGTTCAAGAATTTATCCCAGATGTCAAATGATAGTGCGATACTCAGCTCGCCAACCTCCGTTAGGTAGGGGATCTTTATGAATGCCAACTATTTGCTAGTCAGTACAGTTCTGAGGATATATTTCAGTATAATACCAGAAATTGTGTCTTTTAAGAGGTCCTAGACTGGTCCAACAACTGCCCTTGACTATTACTACCTTTAACCCATCGCGACACAACCTCAGTGTCTATACTAGACAAATTAGCCCACAGGGGGGTTAACACAAGCAAATATGAAAACCCAACAAAGAATTAAGTCCCTAAAGTGCCCCAACACTCAACTGCAAAATGTAAAACACTTCAATCAGCCAAATCAATTTTGTACTGTTGGCTAAGGTATCGCAATCATCTCAAGTTTTCTATATTCATATACAGGATACAAGAGCAGCCAAGCCTACATTCTTACATTCAGGAAAAAGAGCCTTGATTTTTCACCTTCTTAGTGAACCAGTTGGCAGTTCTCAACCTCTTTTCCTAATGAAAAGAAAAAGAAAAGTCCTTTTTTCCAAGGAAATAAAAATAAAAATTGGTGATTTGATGTTCTCAGCAATCTTTACCATTGATCCCTTCAAAAATCCAGTAATCAAATGTAAAAACTACATTTTTTCAACTATGGCCCTTATGTTATCTTCAAAATTCTAATTATCATGTTGCATCAACTCAATAGTACAGCAAAAAAAAAAAATTAATATCCCTAAAGACATGGAACTTACTTGTGCATACAGTACTTGAACTCTTGGCCCCTAACTAGATCTTTCCCTCCTTCTTCAAGCTACAACCAGAACACATGCCACATAAAATAATAAGTATAACGGAACCAAGCCAACAAAGGAGAGTATAAAATAGTCCATCTTACCGGATCACTCTCGTAGACAAGCTCATAACAAGTTGAAGAAAGGCATCGCAAAGCACAATTCTCTTTTGCTATCAAAGAAGACTTACATTGCCAACCCCACAATCCGCTATTCCCATAGTGTAAGGAAAAAAAAAAGAGCAATCAGAGCACTATCATATCTATGATTTGCAAGCTGACAATATGCTTACTACTAGGAAAAGCACAAAAAAATAGTAAATGGGAAATCAAAAATAGAGGAGGAGGTTGATACCTCTCCTCGTCTCAATAGCAATGGCATTGGTTCTTCTTCTGCCTCGTCTCAATATCCTGCCAAATACCCACATACAAAAACCCATCAAAATTCAGAATTAATAAAAAGAAACAAAAATCCCACAAGCATAGTATTAGTATCAGATAAGAAATTAATAGAAAGTCGAAACAGAAGCATTACAGAGATTGGGCGACGAGACTTGGCGAGAACTGTGGGAGATAACAACAACAATAAAAAAACTAAAAGCACTGGAATTCGAGCAAGGAAGAACATGACGAATGTTGATTCGCCATTCTCTTTTCCTTCTTCTGCGAGTAGAATTTTGAACAATTATAACTTTCTCTTCTTCAAGTTTGTGAGATGAGCGGCACGGACACCTGACGTGGACGTGGGCTCATTCTCTGCAGACGGTCTGGATCAAGCTAATGGCCCAATTATCATCCCCATCGTTTGGCCCGTAAATTACTTTTTTTCTGTTTTACGGACGAAAGCCCGTAAATTACTTTGATACAACCAATTTGACTACTTTGCCCAACAAAATATTGTGTTTTTTTTTTTTTCTGTTGGGACCAAAATTTTGTACTTAATGGTCTTGCAGTTGACTCTTTTATAATCTATTCTATGCAATTATTTAAGAAAATTATCTTTTTTGATTTAAAAGGGTAAACTATCAATTTTTCTAACTATAACCAAACCATTCTGATAATTGATTTCAACTAGTATTATAAAAAATAAAATAAAAATGTATTCAAACGGTACTCTAAAATAACTCTAATCGATGTGGAGGGGGACTCGAATGAGGATTTCACTAATAAACCCATTTTATCATGACATGATATACAAAAACTCTTATAGACCCTATTTGGAGTTAAACAACCCAAAACTAGCCACTTGTCATTTTCTAATTGGTTTTTAATGTGTTAAAATTTTATAATAACAAGTGACTAGTTTTGGGGTTTTTCTCTTCAAATAAGATTTATATGAGTTTTTGTACAATATGTCATGCTAAAATAGGTTTTTGAATAAATATCTGGACCTGAATTTAAGTGCAAGTGCAAACTCACTCCATGGCCAACTAACCTAACATAAGCAGTATTAAAACTTAAATATAGAAAAATGTAGTACTTCAAAGTAGGGGTGAGTGCGGTTCAGTCCGTTTCGGTTTCCACCTCACAACAGAATTGCTACTATTTAACCAATGCAATTCAATCCCGTTTTGGTAAAAAAAACAAAAATTATGAAACCAATCGGTCCGGTTTAAACTTGTTCCGGTGCGGTTTCCAGTTTTTTTGATTTTGGACAGTATATTATTTTATTTATTTTCAAATTATTTATTTTATTTATTTTCAAATTATGAAACCAACAGCTATATAAGATAATTCACACAATTTCATTTCAATATTTTCAACAATATAGATTTTGCTGGTTTGCCAAAACTATAGGATTGCAATGCAAGTTACAATACTATTATTGTTACAACCTGAGTAGGGTCAACTTCTCCTTGAATGATGTTTATTATTGAGATGTACTTCGCTCGACTAGCTTCTTTTGTTCTAGCATATGAGGAAACCATAATATTTTTTGTTTGCAAAATGAGAATAATATCAGGGAATTGTTTAATTTTGCTTTGTCGAAGATAAAAAAAGGTAATCAAAGTTCCTTACATGCAGAAGTCTTCTCATAACATCAAGTACAGTGGTTTTGCGAATCACATTGGCCTGCCAAGAGGAAATATACATAAATCAAAAAGCTAAAATTAAAGTTTAGAAGCATAAAATAAGCATATAATGTGTGCAACAATATTAGATGCCAAATCAATTCACCTCTATTTAGATACTTGCTCAAGGCACGTGCCTTCACACACATAAGTACTTCGATGTATCCATAAACACACAAATAGACAAATATAAGGTTATCAATTGACATGCATGAGTGGAGTCATTCAACCGCTTTCAAGTCCGGACATTTTCTGAATGTTTGTCTAGGGTAGAAGCGACGATGTACTGAGTTCAAAGGATGAAGGCATTGAACCATTCGGAAGTGAGAGGTAAGAATTGTAAGCATATCGTGTTATAAGTTATGAAATTGCATGGTTTCATTGTACACCCGATAACGCTATGAAATTGCTTCTTTACATTATGTATATGTTAGGACATATTGTATAATTGTAGTTGGTATAGAATGCACTAGTGAGACGGTGAGGGCCTTAGAGGCATCAAATATTGCTTCCACTGATGAAAGATATCTTGGTGGTTGTGAAGTATCAAGTCACGAAGCACAAGTAGTGAACAGTGAGAAAATGTCAACCGAATAATCGATGGGTCAAAGTAGACAGTATAATGGGCTTAATTAGAAGCATTTGAGGAAAGAAGATGTTATAGGGGTTGGAGTTTAAAACGGTAGAGTTAGCAAAGGAATTTTACTTAAGTTATGCAAAGGCTATTGGATTTAGTGTAAGGAAAGACACATTGATTTATAATAAGGAAGGAAAATTAACAAGGAGACGGTGGTGTTGCTCAAAGACAGGTGTGAGAGAAATGACCTATCGAATAAGGTGCGATCACCTAGGCGGTTGATAAGAGAGAATTGTTCGTCTTTTTTGGTGATGAATTATGACAAGAAACATGAGGTTTACATCATAAAAAACTTTGAACCAAATCACATAAACGAATTAATGATGCCATGTGAATCACCTTATCTCCGATCGAAACGGGATGTTGCGAAGGCAGATTTAGCCTAAGCGATGGCAATTCGTAAAGTTTTGGTGATGACATGTCATATTAATGAGTACATGGTAGACCAATTAGTGTTGTATTTGAACGTGGGCTTCCAAATCAAGGATTTATATAATAAGTTGGATGCATTACATAGGAAAATCTTGTTGGACAGTGAAACTGACGTTGCACTCGTCTACATGAAAGTGAAAGGGTCAGTGGATCTTGAAATTTTTTGTAAGTTCAGTGTGGATGAGGAAAATAGGTTTGCTAACTTATTTTGGAGAGACTCTACTTCACTTTAGATTATGTTGCCTTTGGAGACGTCCTCATATTCAAGAGCACATACAAACTAATATGTACGACAAGCCTCTAGTAGTGTTTGTTGGTTCGAACAACCACCGAGCGAATGTAAAATTTGTTTGTGCCTTATTACTTGACGAGACCTTTGAAACATACAAGTGGTTGTTAGAAACATTCATATCCTCCATGAAAGGTAAGAAGTCTATATCAAAACTTACAAATGGAAAAGAGGTGAGGCGCAAAGTAATTAAGTATGTGTTTCCATGTGCAATCATAGGTTGTGCGCATGACACATGAAAAAGAATGCACAAAATAACTTAAAGGATGAAGAATTTGTATGAGCATTTAAAACATGTCTTTAGGAACCAATTGCACTCAATGAGTTTGAAAATAAATGAGAGTTTTTGAAGGAAAAAGTTACTACACACTAACAAAAGGAATCGCTAGAAATGATGTATGTAAAATGAGATGTGTATGCGAAATCACGCCTTAGGCCCAAGTTTTTCGGTGGTATGTGCAACACATGGAGTGTATGAACAAGTTTAAGAAAGATTACTTGAGGAAATGCGTTAAGTTGTTTAAATGCATTTCGACAATACATAGGGCCATGACACATATAAGGAATACTATGGCGAATGAAGATTTCAAGCCAAAACAGTAAAAGGAAGTGCTTACAACAACATTGAAAATTCTTGAGCAACATGGTTCCCAAATTTACACTCATAGGTTCTTTTTATTGGTACATAATGAGATCAATGCTTAGTCAGGGCTTATTCATGAAAAAAAAACATTAATAATTTTGGAGGACAGTTGTATATTTTACCCAAATACGGAGAACCGCAAAGTAATTGGAGTTGTGTATGCCTTGGTAGGGAAGATGTTCGAATAGAGTGCGTCAAATATAAAAGTGAAGGCATTCCATGTTTCCACTTGTATTATGGGATGAAGTGGGAGCATGTTATGGAAACTCCCTCGTCACTCATAATGAAGCGATGGACAAAGAGTGCCTGAATGGACATTAGATACGCATTTATGTCACAAAGTGGTAGCAAGAAGGTTGTAGAAACTGCAAGATATGGAAGTTTAAGTTGTATGGCTAACAAAATGTGTTTGTATGCATCAAATAGTAGAAATGGGTATGGGATTTTGAAGAATGAACTCATTCAATTGGAGGGAATAGTTGAAGGTTTATGGCAGAAAGAATATGAGATGAGGCTTAAATTGGGTAGTCGTTGGCAATTTCCTACAAATATTATGAAAGATCCAACCCTAGTTAGCACAAAAGACACCCAAAGACAAGCTAGTGGAACACGCAAGTACCACAACGCATGTTGTGTTGCAAAAATAGACACACAAAACGTAATTGCTCTCAAAGAAACATCTATCCAAATGGAAATGAAGTCGTGAATTTGCCTTCTGGTAGTCAAAGCTATGTTCGAATCCCACATTTCCTATATCACTTATGCTAAAAACAAAATAAACAAGAAGGGTGGAGAATTAGAAATTGGTAATGATTAGAGAGCACAATTTTATAACTACAGATATCAGACCAGCCATTACAAATTAGAAATTGTGTTTTGTTTGTACTGTTGGGTATCTTTTCATCAGTATTATGATTATTTTTGTAGATAATTTCTTTGTTAGTTTCCAGTTGATGAAATGGGAGAACCTCAAATAGGCGATCGGGCCATATCAAATCCTGTGATTGAACTGGAATGGGATGAATTTTGGCCACTTTTTGGGAAACCCTCTGTTGATGTGGTTCTCACAAAAACAACTATCAAACCCCTGTACCAACTGGTAAATTATCCCCTAATTTTGCATGTTTAAATGGTGGTGAGACTTCCTCTTATGTCTACTTCTTAAATATTTGGGCCAGTCTACATGATCATAGTTGCCAATTTTGATTACATAAATCAAATAATCTATTTGGCAATTTACACATACTTCTTAGTTTTAAATAAAAGGTTGCCTTGTTGAAGCGAAAAATAATCTGGCTATTCCTTAAATTTTCTTTTTCTTTGCAATTATAGGAAATAATGTTGTGCATTTCTAATTCTCTAATTTGGGTTATCATTTTCTTCGCTTTAATCAGTATAATTCGTTGAAATAATCATTTGTTTGAGCAGGTGGTCCCAGGCAAACTTAATGCAACACTACCTTCTTGTTCAACCCCTACGATTCTCACATTTTCGGGCAATAATTGAGAGATGATATATCATTGATCATCCAGTCATAAAAGGCTTGATAACTGGAGAGCATTTGCCATTGACAACAATTTGAAAGTTGGAGATGCATGTGTGTTTGAACAACTGGAGTGCAACAATACTAGGCTAGTATTCAGAGTCCAAATTCTCAGAGGTGAAATCCCATCTGAATTTCTAGATAAGCTAGATGGTGATAGTATAGATGCACCAGTTGTTCTCGAATAATATATGTCGTATTGCCTTTTACTAGATGTTGTCAATTTCTCAAATGAGATTACTTTCTGGAGCTAATATGATTTGAATTTTATGGTGTCATTTGACACGATACTTTAGTAACATGGGTATCTGTTATTGCTCGGATACCTTTAAAGAACGTAATTTAGTAGCAAACTTTCTAACATTTGTCTTAAATGATTTTGTACCATTCAATTGACATGCTGCTCAAAATGCATCAAATAACCTGATGAAAAATTTATGAAAGTCTCATAATCTACTGTCTGTTTTCTGATGAGTGGGATTTAAAGCAAAAAACCTGAAAAATATAGAGACTTTAGTTACCTGTTTGTCTGTGCTAAGATGTGGGAGCCAATGAGCAAGTGAGTGAGAGAGATAGAGATAGAGGGTTATAGTGGTAAGGATAAGTCAAGTACATTTGCAAAACACAATAAGGAAGGATGATATGGCAGAGTACAATAATATGCAAGATATATGTCATTCAGTCCAATATACATAACTCAAATCCCAAATTTCTTCACAAATGTGTTAGTTTCATAATTCTTGACAAGAGCAAATAAGTATAGTAAAGTTATCTCTTGAGGTTTGAATATGTTATGTTATTCTAGTATCTTCATATCTAAGTAAATTCTATTTAAGCATCCCAATAGCATCAGAAATGCAAAATCATGTCCAAACTCCACTCTATATAAAAGATAGAAATTTAACTGACAATCATTTCACCATACCTTTATTAATAAAAATTCAAATAAACAAAGGAGCCAAATCAAATATACATTACCATGTCCAAATTAATAAATTTCCTAGTGAGCCTGATGATCTGCACCTATTTCACCTGCACATATCTACAAGGAAATAAACTAAATTAATAGGTTTACATTTACCCATTTGCCCATTGTCTACTCTAAGACTTGGAAATCATTAAAGGGGTAGTGCAATAAAATGAAGTTAAACTCCCGATTGAATCTCTTCCTCCACATATCTTAACAACACATCTTCTTTGCAAGTTTCATATTTAAATGATGAACCAAACTTACATGTGATTCAATCAATGACAACATATAAATAATATAAGTATAATATAAGTCATGAAATCAACAAGCTATAAGTTATAACTGTAACTAGTATGGTATAAGGCTTGTTTCAGTAAATCAAAATTGTGAGAGAGGACGCATTTCCAATAAGTAAGTGCACTCAAGTCCTATTTAGTCTTATTCAAGCCTTTGCACTTGAAGTCCTAGTACAAATTTTTTTCTTTTTCTTTTCCTTTTCTAAAAGGATGTTTGTATAGCGGCTTTCACACTATAAGGGCGGTAGCCCTCTCCATTGGAAGTTAAGTGCGCACCTACTCTAATAGTAGCTTTCACATAATACCTAATGGGTAGTCATCTCCATGTTTATTAAAATGGTGTACTAGCTTCACAATGTAGGAAACCGTTAGTGTGGTAACTTTCACTTTATTAGTGTGGTAGCCATCTCTATTGGAAGTGAAGCATATACACCTACCTACCTCAACATTAGCTTTCACTCAACCTTAATAGGTAGCCTTCTAATTTATTGTGCATACCTATTTTCACACCATTAGAGTGGTAGCCCTCTCTATTAGAGATTTAAGTGTGTACCCACCTCCATGGCAGCTTCACATGTCCCTTACATGCATCCATCTCTATACATAAACCTTATTTAAAACGTAACATTAGTGGTCAATCTAGAATCATTATTTTACAAGTGTTGGAAGGGTTTAAAGTCTTTTACAAGTAAGTATAAATAATATACGTATAATATGAGTCATGAAATCAACAAGCTATAAGTTATAACTGTAACTAGTATGGTATAGGGCTTGTTTCAATCAATGAAAATTGTGAGAGGGGACACATTTCCAATAAATAAGTACACTCAAGTCCTATTTAGTCTTATTCAAGCATCTACACTTGAAGTCCCAATATAAAGTTTTTTTTTTTTTTTTCCATTTATGAAAGGATGTTTGTATAGTGGCTTTCACACTATAAGGGCGGTAGCCCTCTCCATTGGAAGTTAAGTGCGCACCTACTCTAATAGTAGCTTTCACACAATCCCCAATGGGTAGCCCTCTCCATGTTTACTAAAATGGTATACTAGCTTCACAATGTAGAAAACCGTTAATGTGGTAGCTTTCACTCAACCTTAATAGGTAGCCTTCTCCTAATTTATTGTGCATACTTATTTTCACACCATTAGGGTGGTAGCCCTTTGTATTAGAGATTAAGTGTGTACCCAGCTCCATGGCAGTTTCACACGTCCCCTACATGCAACCATCTCTATACATAAACCTTATTTAAAACGTAACATTAGTGGTCAATCTAGAGTCATAATTTTGCAAGTGTTGGAAGGGTTTAGAGTCTTTGTTGTTTGGATGCACAAGCTCATTACTAAAGTAGTTCTTAAGCTCGTTGATTCCAAGTGTTTAATGGAATTTTTGTAATGTTGTTAGAGACCTTAAGAAATAAATTTATAAAAAAAACTAACAAACTATGTCCAACCAACCATGAGTAGAAACATCAACACAAAAAAGAAACAAGAAACACATAAAAACTCATATGCCAGTGCTAAACACAGAAAAACAATGCTCAAGAACTGTCCACTTTCCCCCCAAACTGAGCATACGACGAAGTTCCTTCGTCGCACACTTAGTACTGGACTCAATATTGAGCATACGACATAGAGTCTTGGTCACATCACCCTTGGTCCTAAGCCCAGCCGAAGATGTCGACTCCACCGCCACAACATGCATAAGTCTCGCATAAGATCGTGGAGATGACAAGTCTTGATCTTCTTACTCAAACCATGTTTTCCAACTTGAACCATGCACCTCCCCACTAACTCACTTAAGCACATATATGATACAGCTTTCATTACTTCCACTGATGTAGATGATATAAAACCTTCTGCCATCCATAGTTTAGTCAATGTACTCACCGGTTTTTCATAATCTTCCGGAAAATGGGCTAAGTAGAGAAAACATAGTTTTAAGTAATAAGGTAAGTTATCATAACTCAATTCCAATAACCATGATACCCCTTCATATCCTTCACCTTTGTAATCGGGCCCAAGGTCTGTGCCTCTCCTTATATATGCATAAACATTCTTATGCACCGTATTCCACTCATCAACTGTATCTTTTCTAGCTAGAAGTCATGCAAGCACTGTGATGGCTAGTGGCAAACCTTTGCAATGTTGAAGCATCTTTGTTCCTAGCTCTTTCTTATGTTCATAAATTTTATGGTCTGAGAAACAATATTAAGATCAGATACATGTGTTCAGTTGACGAAAAGTATACAAAACAAATTATCCCATAAGTTTATGAAGTGACTTCTTTGTTGCGAGTAGTGAGTAAAGTTCGACTCTCAGTTTCCTCATTCATTGGAAATCCAACTTGCAACGAGCTCCGCGCATGACTGGTCCAAATGTCATCAAGCACCACCAAACATTTCCTCTCTCTTTGCGTATTCCAAAGCCTCTCTGCTATTTGATCAGTCTTTAGTTTTGCAATTTCTTCTCTTTGGTAATTGGTAGGAAAATGAGTTTAGTCAGAATTTCTTTCAAAACTTCCCATGCTTGGCATTGTTGAGAGATACACACCTAAGCAAAACAATCAAAATGACGCTTTTTGGAAAGAGGAGACAAACAATTACTTCTTTTTCCCTTTAAATAATAAAATAAGAAAAGATAAAAACAAAATTTAGCATACCATTTATCCCGGACGGTTTGGTAAAATAGTTGTTATAATAACACACTGCACATGTTGGATTTTGTAAAAATCCTCTCCTCCTTCCCCAGGCCGGCAACATAATTTAGGACGCATCCCTCTGATGGTTAATTTCTTGAGGGTAGTAATATATTGGAGCCCATCTGGAACTGCCTCAAATTCTAAGCAAAACGCAATGTGCAATCTGCAGAGACTAAGCATGGCTCCTTTCTCCACCTTCCATTCTTTTAACTCCCTCAAGGGGGTAAGAGAAAGAAATTCAAGAAATGGAAAGCCACTTTTTCAGCAAATAAGAGGTCCCCGAAAAGTCACAAGCATATTCCAATTATCAAGGAAAAGCATTCTCAAGCTTGACAGCTTCTCTAATACTTTTATGTGGTCGTCCTTGAGATTTCCAAATCCACTCAGTGTAAGCTTTGTGAGGTTTGTAAGTCACAGGAGGTCTTCTCTGGTAACTTTGTGATATGTCCGAATAGTCGTAGCTTGTATATATTAGGACATCTTAATACCATGTTCCATGGTATTGGTACACCCTTAAAACCAGAAACCATCGATAGAGACTTAAGATGCTTAAATATGATGTTTGTCCCTTTCTCCTTTTTTTTCCCCTCCGTCAAATGTGATAACTCCCAATTTTCTAAGGTTGGTTAGTTTAACAAAATCATCTAGATTAGATGATGCCTGAATACCAATATTGACTATCGTATGCAAATTCACTGCCTCAGTTGCAAATAACAAACATTTCTCTCTTGCACTCTGATATTCGGGTAAATATATATGTCTCAATTTTTCCATCTTGGAAAACACATTTCGATTTGGAATTTTCATCCTCAAATTTCTGTTATGTAAATCTTGAGTCTGCAAACATACCAAATTTGCTATAGATGAAGGCACCGCTAGAATATTACTATCCTTTACACTTAAAAAGCTTAAGTGCACTAGATTCCCAATTTCACCCGGTAGCTTTCCAACATCCATACCTTCAAACTTCAAAACTCTAAGCAATCTGAAGTCCCTTAATAGTGACCGTAATACCTTTGAGTTCCAGTAGTAGTATGTTGAGACAAAATATAACAAAGACCTAACATGTCCATAATTTTCATCTCTCCCCGGACAATATACCTCAATCATTTTGATGGAAAGTCTTCAAACTCTATCGTTTGGTGTTTGCTTGATCTCCACAACTGTAGAATAATTAATAATATGGAGAGAGTTCTCCTCTTTTGCCTTTAACATGCATAAGTCTCGCATAAGATCGTGGAGATGACAAGTCTTGATCTTCTTACTCGAACCATGTTTTCCAACTTGAACCATGCACCTCCCTACTAACGCACTTAAGCACATATATGATACATCTTCCATTAATTCCACTGATGTCGATGATATAAAACCTTCTGCCATCCATAGTTTAGTCAATGTACACACCGGTTTTTCATAATCTTTCGGAAAATGGGCTAAGTAGAGAAAACATAGTTTTAAGTAACAAGGTAAGTTATCGTAACTCAATTCCAATAACCATGATACCCCTTCATATCCTCACCTTTGTAATCGAGCCCAAGGTCTATGCCTCTTCTTATATATGCATAAACATTCTTATGCACTGTATTCCACTCATCAACTGTATCTTTTCTAGCTAGAAGTCATGCAAGCACTGTGATGGCTAGTGGCAAACCTTTGCAATGTTGAAGCATCTCTGTTCCTAGCTCTTTCTTATGTTCATAAATTTTATGGTCTAAGAAACAATATTAAGATCAGATACATGTGTTCAATTGATGAAAAGTATACAAAACAAATTATCCCATAAGTTTCTTATTTTTCTTCGGGCTACAACTTTGATTTGTGTTGGTCCGTTATGTGGGCCCTAATTTATTTGGATATTAAGTGAGAGATTTGTTGTTAGGTACACGTTCTTTCTATCAAAGAAAAGTAATTTCTAGAGCATAGGTTTTGATTTGAGTATATTTTCTGAATATAAATATTGTAATAATACATATGTGTTGTGATAATAATACTGATATCTTCATATAGAGGCGTTTTGAATATTCTATAGTAGAATTTTCTTAGAGTGACAAAGAAAAAGTTAGTTGACACACTGAATTGATAAACGAGAAAAGTAGAGATAAAAGGTTTGTGTGAGAACATGCGTGTATCTTCTGTTCTAAATACTGCTATCTTCTCAAATAGTTCCCAGCTTTCATCATCATTCAACGACTGTGGTTCGAAGAGGAAACCATTTTTGTCTCTATACGAAGTGACTTCTTTGTTGCGAGTAGTGAGTAAAGTTCGACTCTCAGTTTCCTCATTCATTGGAAATCCAACTTGAAACGAGCTCCGCGCATGACTAGTCCAAATGTCATCAAGCACCACCAAACATTTCCTCTCTCTTTGCGTATTCCAAAGCCTCTCTGCTATTTGATCAGTCTTTAGTTTTGCAATTTCTTCTCTTTGGTAATTGGTAGGAAAATGAGTTTAGTCAGAATTTCTTTCAAAACTTCCCATGCTTGGCATTGTTGAGAGATACACACCTAAGCAAAACAATCAAAATGACGCTTTTTGGAAAGAGGAGACAAACAATTACTTCTTTTTCCCTTTAAATAATAAAATAAGAAAAGATAAAAACAAAATTTAGCATACCATTTATCCCGGACGGTTTGGTAAAATAGTTGTTATAATAACACACTGCACATGTTGGATTTTGTAAAAATCCTCTCCTCCTTCCCCAGGCCGGCAACATAATTTAGGACGCATCCCTCTGATGGTTAATTTCTTGAGGGTAGTAATATATTGAAGCCCATCTGGAACTGCCTCAAATTCTAAGCAAAATGCAATGTGCAATCTGCAGAGACTAAGCATGGCTCCTTTCTCCACCTTCCATTCTTTTAACTCCCTCAAGGGGGTAAGAGAAAGAAATTCAAGAAATGGAAAGCCACCTTTTCAGCAAATAAGAGGTCCCCGAAAAGTCACAAGCATATTCCAATTATCAAGGAAAAGCATTCTCAAGCTTGACAGCTTCTCTAATACTTTTATGTGGTCGTCCTTGAGATTTCCAAATCCACTCAGTGTAAGCTTTGTGAGGTTTGTAAGTCACAGGAGGTCTTCTCTGGTAACTTTGTGATATGTCCGAATAGTCGTAGCTTGTATATATTAGGACATCTTAATACCATGTTCCATGGTATTGGTACACCCTTAAAACCAGAAACCATCGATAGAGACTTAAGATGCTTAAATATGATGTTTGTCCCTTTCTCCTTTTTTTTCCCCTCCGTCAAATGTGATAACTCCCAATTTTCTAAGGTTGGTTAGTTTAACAAAATCATCTAGATTAGATGATGCCTGAATACCAATATTGACTATCGTATGCAAATTCACTGCCTCAGTTGCAAATAACAAACATTTCTCTCTTGCACTCTGATATTCGGGTAAATATATATGTCTCAATTTTTCCATCTTGGAAAACACATTTCGATTTGGAATTTTCATCCTCAAATTTCTGTTATGTAAATCTTGAGTCTGCAAACATACCAAATTTGCTATAGATGATGGCACCGCTAGAATATTACTATCCTTTACACTTAAAAAGCTTAAGTGCACTAGATTCCCAATTTCACCCGGTAGCTTTCCAACATCCATACCTTCAAACTTCAAAACTCTAAGCAATCTGAAGTCCCTTAATAGTGACCGTAATACCTTTGAGTTCCAGTAGTAGTATGTTGAGACAAAATATAACAAAGACCTAACATGTCCATAATTTTCATCTCTCCCCGGACAATATACCTCAATCATTTTGATGGAAAGTCTTCAAACTCTATCGTTTGGTGTTTGCTTGATCTCCACAACTGCAGAATAATTAATAATATGGAGAGAGTTCTCCTCTTTTGCCTTTAACATGCATAAGTCTCGCATAAGATCGTGGAGATGACAAGTCTTGATCTTCTTACTCGAACCATGTTTTCCAACTTGAACCATGCACCTCCCTACTAACGCACTTAAGCACATATATGATACATCTTCCATTAATTCCACTGATGTCGATGATATAAAACCTTCTGCCATCCATAGTTTAGTCAATGTACACACCGGTTTTTCATAATCTTTCGGAAAATGGGCTAAGTAGAGAAAACATAGTTTTAAGTAACAAGGTAAGTTATCGTAACTCAATTCCAATAACCATGATACCCCTTCATATCCTCACCTTTGTAATCGAGCCCAAGGTCTATGCCTCTTCTTATATATGCATAAACATTCTTATGCACTGTATTCCACTCATCAACTGTATCTTTTCTAGCTAGAAGTCATGCAAGCACTGTGATGGCTAGTGGCAAACCTTTGCAATGTTGAAGCATCTTTGTTCCTAGCTCTTTCTTATGTTCATAAATTTTATGGTCTAAGAAACAATATTAAGATCAGATACATGTGTTCAATTGACGAAAAGTATACAAAACAAATTATCCCATAAGTTTCTTATTTTTCTTCGGGCTACAACTTTGATTTGTGTTGGTCCGTTATGTGGGCCCTGATTTATTTGGATATTAAGTGAGAGATTTGTTGTTAGGTACACATTCTTTCTATCGAAGAAAAATAATTTCTAGAGCATAGGTTTTGATTTGAGTATATTTTCTGAATATAAATATTGTAATAATACATATGTGTTGTGATAATAAAACTAATATCTTCATGTAGAGGCGTTTTGAATATTCTATAGTAGAATTTTCTTAGAGTGACAAAGAAAAAGTTAGTTGACACACTAAATTGATAAACGAGAAAAGTAGAGATAAAAGGTTTGTGTGAGAACATACTTGTATCTTCCGTTCCAAACATTGATGTCTTCTCAAATAGTTCCCAGCTTTCATCATCATTCAATGACTGTGGTTCGAAGAGGAAACCATTTTTTTTTTGCATGCGAAGCGACTTCTTGTTGGGAGTAGTGAGTTAAATTTGACTCTTAGTTTCCTCATTCATTAGAAATCCAGCTTGCAAAAAGCTCCACGTATCACTGATCCAAATGTCATCAAGCACCACCAAACATTTCCTCTTTCTTTGCGTATTCCAAAGCCTCTCTGCTATTGGATTAATCTCCAGTTTTGTAGTTTCTTGTCTTTGCTCATTGGTAGGAGAAATGAGTTTAGTTAGAATTTCTTCCAAAATTTTCCTTGCTTGGCATTGTTGAGAGATACACACCTAGGCAAAGCAATCGAAATGACGCTTAACATCACCATGATGATAAACTTGTTTTGCAAGAGTGGTTTTACCCAACCCGCCCATCCCGCAAATAGAAACAAGTCGGAGGCCTTTTTCTTTGATCAAATGCGTAGCCAATATCTCTGTTCCAAGGGCTAAACCAACCACATGAGGGTCAACAATATGAGGATAAGCTATCCTCCATTCCTGTTGCCTCTTGAAAAAAGTGTCACCTCCACTCTCTCTTGTTTGGTGTAGGTTTAAACTTGGCAAAATCGAACTCAATTGTGAAATTTTGGTTGTAATTTTCTCAATTTCTGAGCCAATCTGATGAAGATTAACTCCTTTTATAAAGATGCCAGTACACCTTGTCAAAACATTTGGTTTCCTCTTGAGAACCACTTTTAAGAAAAAAGTTTCGATGACATCCTCAAGATCATAAGTAGCATCTCTAACACTTGCCACCCAAATATGTATTGCTTCATTTTGTCCTTGTCTTGCGTCTGCGTCTTTCAAGTAGCCTTGCATGATTTGTAGCTGGGTTTGTCCAATCTCAATCTCATAACCCACTCCATCCAAGAATTTCAATTCCTGAATGATAGGGCTGTTGAGCCCTTGAACCACTATTGAAACAACACCCTCGGCCATAGTAGCAGCTTTTCTTTTTTCTTTTGTTTTTTCAGATTGATAAAATAATCTTACCAATAGAGAAGTCTCAATTCCGTTCATATAGGAAGTAGCAGAAGTGCAGAAGTGCAAAAGTCAACCAAGTCTCCGCCTGTTGGTGAGTCCTTACTTAGTTAGGATTTTGGTTCCTTATTTAGTTAGAATTTTAATTACTTACCAATTATTATTTAGTCCTATTGTAATTTAGATATATTTCCTATTTTATTTAGGGTTAACACATCTTTGTACTTGTATAAATACCTTCATATTGGAGAAGAATATGAGCAAATATGAGCATATCTGAATATTTGCCCTACTTTGTTTGACATGGTATCAGAGACAGGTTCCTAACCTGTGATAACCTCTGCCAAATTGAGAGTTGTTGGCCCTCATCATTCCTAACCCATCATGGGTCTTCATCTTGTATAGTCACCATCTTTTGTTCATCCTCTCATATGTGTTTTAACCACACCTAGCCTTCACATGCTTCTTTGCTATTGTAACAAAATTTTTATTTTTCATCTTTGTATGCCAGATGGTCTTTCTTAATGTCTCAGCTTCTTATCTTTGAAACTTCATAACAAGTCTCTTTACTCCGTGAGCCTCGTCACCGCTCAGTGAGCCGTTGCTTTCCTCCATAAGCCTCGTCATTGCTCACGGAGCCATTGCTTTCCTCCACGAGCCTCGTTACGCTCGCCGGGCCTTTCTTTTGACTGTTATGCCGGTCTCTGTCTTCTTCGGCTGCTCTCTTGAGTTGCCTTTCTGCTTCTTAGTTTGAGCACCTTATCTTTGTCTTTGTCTCTATTCATGATTTATTGGGTTTCCTCCCTTACTATTCTCCTTATATGAAGTTTTTTCTTCATGGGACAGCTGTATGCTACCACCTTCCTCTCTTGCATTTGTTTCTGCTACGAGACTGGCATGTTTGAGTCTCTTTACTATTATTTCAATTTCTCTTCTTCCAAATCTCGACCCTTTACCAATGTCGGATTTGATGGGGAGATAGATGCAACTTTATTTGGGTGCTGCAACTTTATTTTTTGGTGTTGCTTTCTCCAACTCTCGACTCTCATACATTGTCGGATTTGAGGGGGAGTGACACCGCTTCTCATCTATTACGCTGCAATTCAGCTACCTATCTGCCATGGCTGATTCTTCTACATCTGAGCATCAGTCAACTTCTGTTTCTTAAGTGCCACTTTTCTTATGGTTCCGACAACCCCTTCTGTTCAAGGAGAGAGGGGGAGTGAAGAGAAGTTGTCTTTGCGATAATGGAAGTATTTGTCATTGTTGTTGCTGCTGACTACTATGTCCTTTGCTGGTGCCAGTATAGTTGCTCATACCTGTTGGGTCTCTTGCTAGGGACAATGTTATTGCTCCTGCCTATTATGACTCTTGCTAGGGACAGTGTTGATTACTATTGATGATGCATGTTATGTCCCTGCCTTGTTGCTCTTACTGGTGCCAATGCCTTGTATTGCTATTGTTGGTACCAGTATTGTTGCTCCTGCCTGTTATGGTGCCAATATTGTTGCTCATGCCTTTGCTAGTGTGTTTTCGTTATGGTCACACTCGTTGACCTTGCCTTTGCTCTTGACTTTCTTTGCCTTACCTTACCTTATTTCTTTAAGGTTTTGCTTTACCTTGCCTTACCCTATTTTTTAAGGTTTGGTTTCTGCCATACCTATTGCCATGCTCACAGGGTTCCTGTGTTCTGCCTTATCTATTGTCGTGCTTACAGGGTTTCAGTATTCGCCTTATCTATCGTGCTCACAAGGTTTCGTATTCTGCCTTACCTACTGTCGTGCACACATGGTGTTTGTGTTCTGTCTTATCTACTGTCGTGCTCACAAGGTTTCTGTGTTCTTCTATGTGCCCTATTTTTTAGGGTTTGCTCTTGTATTTCCACTGCGAACTTTGCTTTAGTTTGTCACCTGTTTCACTCATGATTGACGAAAAGACCTTCTCTATAATTGGTGCTTCTCAAGTATGGTGTTTTGTGACTCGCTTGTCAAGTTGGGTGTGCGAAATATCTTTGCCCCAACTTAAGGGAGAGTGTTGGTGAGTCCTTACTTAGTTAGGATTTTGGTTCCTCATTTAGTTAGAATTTTAGTTACTTACCAATTATTATTTAGTCCTATTGTAATAGAGATTTATTTCCTATTGTAATTTAGATATATTTCCTATTTTATTTAGGGTTAACACATCTTTGTACTTGTATAAATACTTTCATATTGGAGAAGAATATGAGCAAATATAAGTATATATGAATATTTGCCCTACTTCGTTTCACTCGCCCTACCCTGTCCCATAATTATTCTGATATTTCCACAATCAATGCCAGCTTTGAAAAGCATCCTATTCCAGCTTTGAAAAGTAGCAGAAGTGCTCACCTGAGGACCAAATTTTGAGGGACTATGAGTGCCAAACACGTCATCCATTGGATTAACTAAAATGATTCTGAAACAGGAGATAAAAAGGAAGAGGGAAGCAAAATGGGTTTTGTTGGACTTTTAAAGCTACTATATAAACACCGTTGGATTAATCCAACGGGTGAGATGTGTTTGGCTCTCAGAGTCCCTCAAAATTTGGTCCTCGGTCGAGCACTTCCGTTGAAAGTAGAGCTTAATCTCATACAATCACTTTTTGAGACAAAGCGACTATACATTATCTCACCATTCAAGCCTCATGCAAGTTGTACCATTTTATTCTGTAAAAAGAGACTATGCAGTTTGGTCGAAACTCTGTATTTTTTACCATTCGTTGCCCTACACTCCCACACTACACCACCCTGTAAATTTCTTCTTTGTGTCCCATCCTTTTCTATTTATTTGGAGAGATAATAGTTGACATGGTTTTCAATCTCGTTTTTTGTTTTTTTGTTTTTATTTTAATAAGTAGCTCAATAAATGAATGAAAAATAAATAAGTCTAGTCAATAAATTGTTTGGCAACCGTCAATATTGCTTCAGTTGCATGGTTCATGGGGAAGGAGGCTAGGAGATGGAAAATCAATTGCTTTCCCATGTTTGGTAAGTTCAGGCATGGGAAATGGTTGCCTAGAATATGGGGAAATAAGGGAAAAATGTAATCCTCCTCGTTTTCCCTTTTCATGGAAAACTATGGAAAAATGGGCCAACATTAATTGCATGTTTTTCATGACCATTTTGTCCCAATTAAGAATTTAAAATTACAATATATCATTAAAAGCATTCTATTTAATTTAATATAATATATGTATAATTGAAAAATTATACAAAATTTATTTTTCATTCCTACTCAAAACAAACATTAAAAAGTAAATAAAATGATATGTGCCGGTTACTTTCCAAGCATTATCTAACATGGGAAAAGAATCTTCAATTTCTCATTACTTGATAAATGACATGGGAAGTAATTTCCCCTCAAATTCATTCCGTAAACCAAATGAAATCTTGTCTAGTTTTTCTAAGTCACGAGTATGTCATTGATTGACAGTGACATAAAGAAAATAGTGATAGATGCAATATTTTTCCTTTGGGTTGTTTTTCTTGATTCTTGTTTCTTTTGTGGGTTTGATGATTTTCACATTTAAAGGTAAGAAATAGAAAATAAAAGAGAGCTCATTTTCCCACTCTTCTTGAATGTCTAGCTAGAAGTCATGCCAACTTCATCGCAATTCTTACTCGATTATGCTCAATTATTTATTAAATAATAACCTGGTCCCAATTTTTATTTGGGAATGGGAAATTCCAATTCGGGATTCAGCTATTAGCGTAAATGCTCTTAAATGTTCAGAGCTGCAAGACCCAGTAAAAAATAAATAGTTGTTCATTGGAGTAATGCAATTTGTTTTCTTTCAGCTTTGTGTTTTGTGTTGGTAAATTAATTTTGTGCATGTGTACAAAAAAAAAAGATGAAAGGAATTTGTATGAGCATCATGTGTAAATTAGAGAGATTAACTATCATGTTTAAAATATAGGGGAGGTTTATGACAGCATGCAATAGAAATAGTATGTTATTATAAATCAGTAAAGGTTGTAGAAGAAGAGATTTTCTTTATCTCTTCCAGCCGAAAGCAGCCCATATCTCGTTTTTATTTTAAAAGAAGAATAATCATACTCTTACCACATATGTATATCATATTTCCATACTACTTTATGTGGCAGATGAGGTGGACAGCCATATCAATTAAAATTATTTAATATTCTCTTTTATTTTATGATTTATTAACACTTAAAAAAAACTATTAATTAAAATTTCTTTATTAAAATACACTTAATTGATTTAATTGATGTGGCATATGACATGGACATGGCATATCATTTAGTATAGAAATATAGGATAAAAATGTGGTAAATGTAACATTACTATTTTTATGAAATGAAAAGGAGAAAATGAATTTGCTTTTTCAAGATATTAACACGACCAATTGAATTAGCTAAATTTTCCATAATATATTTTTTCTTTTCTGGGTGATAAAATAGAAGCGTTGAGTTATTTTTGAGGACTAACCAGTGACGGTGAAGACTGAATAAAACCGAAAGAGACTGAAAGATGGCAGACCTTTGATAGGATTTTTAGTACCTGCGCAAACAGGGTTAAAATCACTGAAAATACTTGCAATAATACAAGGTAATTGTAGTATAAATGCTCATGCAAGGTCGTTGTCCCCAAAGATTGTTTGACTAATCTGTAATTAAACTAACTCTTAATTAATAACTAAAATAGATTTTATCAAAGATTTGAAGTTTATGAATTTGAAAAGATTAAGCTAACAGTAAAAGAAATCTGAAAGTTGGGAAATAATAATAGCAAAGAAGAAAAACGATTTCTTTTTAAAGACTAATAATTTAGAGAAAACTAGGATTTAGCCAACACCGTCGCAATCCTATGCAATTCTATCAATTACTTATGAATTTCCACATAAATGCTTTGAAGGTTAGGTTTTCCTAATGCATATTTTCCTTGTGATGTTCAAGCGAAAACGTATATCTAACATGCAATCCGTCTGTGATGTTCAGATCAAATATGAACATGCAAGACTCATTAAGCTTTGTGAAAACCCTTTGAAAAACCATGCAACCCTTAAGAGCGTGATGTTCGCCTTAAGTGAACTTACAATTACTAATCACAAGAAGCCCTCTTCAATTTCAGGGTGATGTTCCAACAGAAATTGCATCAAATTACTTGTCTACATATCCTAATGGTGATCAATCATTAAAATAGATAGATAGTTTTAAACACAGTGATTAATAATTCAAAGCAAACATGCATCCATTCATAAGCAAGTTAATAAAACTACATATTCATGCTAAGGCTTACGGCCTCACCCTAGCAAAAGGAATTAATTACACATAATCATAATTGAAAAATAATAAAATATCATTCGAATGAGTAAGAATGAAAACACCTGAAAGTAGCGAAAATTCAAAACCCTAGCAATTGCTCCCAAAGCCAAAAAGAAGTTCTAAAAGGAGATCCCTAAATTGCTGTGAAAAGGAGCTTAAATACCTCCTAAAACCTAGCTACCCAATCCCCACAAGGAAACTAAGTTAAAGTAGAATAAGACTATGAAATAAAGTCCAAATTGGATTAGGAGAATCTGCCCATAATCTGCCCAGCCATGTTTTAGTCTCAAATCTCCCCCAAATCTGGCCCAAGATAGCTCGTTTTAAAGATAAAAATATTCCGAACACTTCTCCAGAAGGCCACGAACCCATCCGAGGTCATCTTGGGCTCCAAAATCGCAATAAAAGCCCAAAACGTCACTATTCCAGCATAGCGCACTGCTCCTTCATTTATTCGCCAGGAAATCATCGCTTGGTGGAAAAGTCTGATATTTTGATACGATCAAGCTAAGTGACTCACGTACGTCCTCCAACTGGAATTACTCCAAAATTCGTCCATTTGATTATGTTTTGCTCCAGAGGAAGTCGAAAGTTCTATATTGGAAATATAATTCAAAGTATCAAAATTCTTCCAATATTAACCAAAATATACTAAGAATGAGGTTAAATATATAATATAAAATCGACTCATCAACCTTCCTACGTCGTTGTTTAAGGCAAACACCGGTAGATGGTTTAGTTGTTTGGGTTCTTCCCATAAGCCTAGATGATTTAGGTTTACATGGTTCAGTTGAGAAATTCATGTTTTTCTTAGCATCCAGTCTTTTAGGGCCCGTTTGATAACTATTTCTATCTTAGTTTTTAGTTTTCATTTTTTGTGCTAGATTATAGAGGAAAATGAGAGCGAGAATGGGTGAGTGTGAGATTGAGAGAGAAGATGAGAGGGGAGGATGGGAGGGAGGCGTAACAAAAATGAAAACAAAAACTAAAAACTGATATCTATTTGAAATCTATTTCAGTTTTTAGTTGTTTGTTTGTGCATTGGAGTAATAAGATGAACATTTGTTGTATCTCTAGCATTGCGTATGTAATTGTTGCAAATTTGATATGGAATACACTTTTGTTAACCTCTTTGCCCTGCCTATCATCAATGCTAAGAATTTATTTTCTTTGAGAGTAAATGTTTGTTAGTTCCACAAATTTTGTTTTACACATTTCAAAGTTGTATGATTCTGTTCGTGGAAAATTCTAGGTAGATATGACAATAATAGTAATAGTCATTAAACTAATACTTTTCGCCTACAGTGTTGTCATTATATTTCAAATTGTAACTCTAAATTCTAGAAAGCCAGCAAGCTCAAATTGTTTTCATTTCATCGTTTCAATGTTCCGAGTATTAGTTTTCTTCCAGGGTCTTTTTATTTTTTTTCATCTTTTTCTTTACAAGTAGAAGCCCAATTACCCTTCTCATCAGCTTATTTGGTTGGAGTGCTTTGTTAGTTTACACAGATGTAAATACAGCTCTTTCTTGATCACAGGCTGTCTATCAGAAGAATGGGAACTTGTTTTTCCTTACAACAATCCAGAAAGCAATGACATCTGAACAAAGTAACAAGTTTTGCATTGAATCTATGGTATTTGTCTCTGGGTTTAAATAGCTGAATTGATGCAATTTTCCTTGTTCACTGTTTATATTGTGCAGAACAAATTGATTTGGCTAAAGCAAGCCTAGGAAAGCTGAATTCTTCTTGATATGACTTGGCTTACGATGATGGTAGTCCTACAGCCTTTTAAGGTAAAAACCCTTGTATTAATAGGCATATACATCCACTAGAGATAAGTCTTATCCAAGTGATGTATTTTAATGGCAAAGATTTGTGATACTTTTACCATCATTATATTTCAACTGGCATCAGATACTCTTGAGTGCTTACTGTGATCCTGCCAACAAAGCAGACTTTCTTTTCTGTTACCTTTCATTGACTTCTGCGTCTGTTTGCCATATGCATGTTGATGCTTTTTATTTTCTTTTATCCATTACTTACATCCAATTACCTTTCACTGACTAAGGGATCTAGGGAGTTATATTGGAGAAAATGCTAAATTATTTTTCATTGTATTGTGTTACAAAGTAGTTTGTATCTTTTTAATAAAGCAGCATTAACTCTCAACTCGTCTTTTTATTTTTTATAGATTTATTAAAAACACAATACAGTACACCCTTTGTAGTGAAGACTAAACAACAAAGCTGATAATACTCTACCTTATAATTAATGTAAACCAATACACATATTAGACTGTCAGAAAACAGCTGCATTAATAGAAGAAAACTGAATGTTCCAAAATTCATAAGACACAGAAACCCAAAGTGAGAACCAAATTTTGACTCTTCCCCCTGAACTTTCATCCCTCCCTACTCAGTTTGACTTCCCTAAACAACCTCAACAACTGTGATACTATAGAGTAATAAATAGATAATTGACCCACACCTTCACCCCCTTTACATATTATGCACCACTACGGAGCAAGATTTCCTAAGAATCAACTTAGTGAAATCCCATACTTCATATATCTGAAAAGGGAATGATCCGTTAAGCTTTGGATCAGATGACACACATGGCCTTACTATGAGCAACTATTCAAGTAAGAATTGTTACTTTAGGAGATGCCTTAGCCTTCTAAGTCACAGAAAAAAGTTGGAAAATTGGAAGAGATGGATAGCCAGATAGGACTACAATATTTGGTTTACATGAAACAAACCCCAGAAGAGTAAAAAATCCACCTCCAAAACAACCAGGACCTAGAAGGAGATTATTGAAGAATCTCTAACAAAGACAGAAGTGACCTCCACAATTTCAGGGTCAGTTAAGTTTCTTTGGAAGCCAACATATCTATCAACTCAAAGAACGAAAAGAATTGACTTAAAATCTAGCAATGGGAACATTATGAAAATTGGACAATCTGCACAACTGAGGAAATGAGCAAAACAAAGGCAATTTTTTCCAACCCAACACTCATCCAAAATCTAATCCTTTCTCCACTTCTCCACTTTTCCCAACTGAGGAAATGACACACATGGTTTTTGTCAGATTGGCCTTTTTGGCATGGACAGCCTGTTTAAGACTTTTTTTGGTAATGTTTTTGGGACAATTATTGATAATGGATGATTTGATACTTTAATTGGTGTTGTGAAACAGGATCTCAGTGAATGAACCGCTTATTGTTGCAGATTCCTGTTGGTTGGGAGGTCGTGGGGATTCTTGTCTCACCCATTTTCTTATTTCTAAAATGGGCTTCTACCGTGGACATAATTTTGTGAACAATACATGTAGAGACTTTTAGACAGAAGCATTATGTTTCAGAATTTTGTACAAATACCTTTTGAAGTATAGGGGTTATGAGGTTATTAATATACGTCTCTCCCTCCTGCCCTCCTTGGTTGTCTCCCTACGCGTACCCTCCCCGATCGCCCCAAAAATTGGTACATTATTATGATTATACACGAAGGTACATACATGTACATGCAATGTACGTATGAACGTACATTAAATGTACCCAAGTTTCCAACAAGGGACAAAAATTGAAATTTAATCTAAACATGGAAGTTTAATAAATTATCTTATTCAAGGGTAACAGTGTAATTATTTTGATATATGTTCCTACAGATTTCATCCATGTAATTGGTTAAATTAATAAACGAACAAATATTGGAGAACCATGACAACTGAGAGTCATATAACCCTCACATGCGGACTTATATATAAATTATTTTGATCCTAGATTCATGATTTTATAGAGTTTTTATCACAAATGGTCTTTGATTCTTGAAAACCCCGAAACTGAAGTTTTTGTCCTCCTCTCAAACTGTGTTTCAAGAATTTATATATATATATATATATATATATATACAGAGAGCTTATTGAGGATCCTCAAATAAGCTTATTTGAGGGACACCCTTTGTAGGCCCCACTCCGGATTGTATTTCACTAATCCAAACCGTCTATTTTGTAGATACTCATTCAAAGATCATCTCTACAAAAAATCACTTGAATCCGATATCATTTGATCATTCATTTGAGTTATTGAAATTTTAATACTTTCTTGAAGCACCGTGTTCATTGATTTTGTAGGACACAATTGGATGTCGAAACGGTTTCCAAATTGTCTAATTTTTTGTAAGGATGATCTATGAATGAAGACCTAAAAAATAGATGGTTTTGATCATTGGAAAAAAAATTGTAGGGTACCTAAAGGCGTCCCTCAAATAAAATTATTTGAGGATCCTCAATAGAAGATGTATATATATATATATGTGTATATATATATTCCTGTGGAACTTGTTTATTGAATATTTGGAACGAAAATTATTTTGGTGGCTTAACTGCTCTATTAACGGCAAATGGGGTTGTTTCTGGGCTTTTAGTTTTTGGATTAAATCAGCAAAGAAAGGCCCAAGTAATAAAGGCGTTAGAGCTTGTTAGACATGGGATACGTCACACGTGAATCCCACATTGGAAAACCTCTCTATGCATGAAAGCTTTATATATGGTCGTTTAACAACAAAGCTTGTCCCTTCGGGGACATCCGATAAAATTGGAACGATACAGAGAAGATTAGCATGGCCCCTGCGCAAGGATGACACGCATAAATCGAGAAATGGTCCAAATTTTTTTGGCCTTTTTTGCGTGTGATTTTCCTGCTGTCTTGAAGGCGTTTGATGTTCAGCGACTGATAGTCTTCATTCTATTTTTTCGATGTCAAAAGATCGCCTACCAGCTGTTTGATAAAATGACTCTGTTACTATGGCCCTTACAAAATTGTTCAAGTTCAAACTTTTTCAAATGCTCACAAGACAAGATAGCATCTGGGTTTATATGCAATGCAATTCAATAACAGTTTTGCTTGGTTCGAAGCGTTGATAGGCTCCATTCAACTTTGTTTCTTTTAGTTCAATAAAACCAACATACATATTCTCCGCTATCTAGTTTTCATCTTCCATATTCATAATGAGAGTATGTATGGCCTTGGCAATGGTATGTCACCATGTTAATATGCCAGTTTTTTAAACAGGAAAGGAGGAGGAAAACAAATGCAGCAGCAGCAATCTAGGAAGTCTATGAAACTTTTCGTACATTGCGAAGAATCAACTATCGTTTGTTTCCCTAGTTGCAGAAGATTATAGATCAGTTCAGTAGCTGATATTGCAACTGGTTTTGACATTAAAATCATTAACTTGTGGAGCTTTTACACATTTTCTGTATGATTTTTTATCATCTACAAGACTACAACCCATGTTTTACATAATATCCTATACTTCGAAACCGTGTTATGATCACCAATATGATGCCTCAAGTACTGACACATTACATGGGGCTACATCTGTACTCCTTGAAAAAAATTCTCCAAATCTCAGATCAATGTTAATCAAGAAATCTTAAGATGTTTGGAATGAAAAATTGTGAACCTTTTTACTCATGAATCAATTAAGTGGGGTTATAATTCAATCCACAAAGAAAGGCACAATAATTAAAGAACTTGACCGTGTGTTGGAGATTGGGCTAGGGATCCGATAACAAAAGGTGGGGAAGCAGCTTCGCTATTAAAAAGATAGCACGAGTCCCACATTGCAAAAACCTTCTATGCATCAAAGCTTTATATATGGTCGTTTAACAACAAAGCTTGTCCCTTCGGGGACATCTGATAAAATTGGAACGATACAGAGAAGATTAGCATGGCCCCTGCGCAAGGATGACACGCATAAATCGAGAAATGGTCCAAATTTTTTTACACTTTTTGCGTGATTTTTGATTTTTTTTTGCTCCCCATTTTTTTTTTCCCAGTTTTCAAGGTCTGAGTGAATCTTTAATCTTCCAGATGTGAATCCAAGTTTGAATTTAGTGTTTGATTATTTGTTCACAAGTGCTGGACTGGATGCATATAGAAAGTTCGTCTACCAGGTGTTTGATAAAATGTCTCTGTTACTATTTGGCCCTAACAAAATTGTTTTTCTTACTTGTTGCCCGCCTAGTACTTGGCACTTGCCACCTCACATTGTTTCGTGATATTTCTTGATACTTCCTAGGAAACTTGAGGAATCCTAGAGACTCGGACACAGCTCTGCCGTTGTATCATCTGACTCAGTTGCTAGTGAGCCTTCTATCTTGAGAACAATCTCGAAATATGAATCTGCATTCACATCCTTATATCGTGACAGCGGGATTCTCTCGGTTTCCTTTTCTTGCAAGCAAAGCGAGGAGATTTAATATGTGCTCAGTTTGGCCTCTCAGGAAAAATTACTACACCTGCACGTATTTGAGACTATTGTGCACTAGAGGTTAATAATCAAAAATACATTTCGATTTTCAGCACAATGAAATCCAAGTTTTCTATATTTATATTGAGATTTGAAAACTGTCATCAAGTTCAAACTAAGTTTGCATGAATGGATTCTTGCTTTATTTGTATACAAACCATTTCATACAAGGAAAAAAAACCAAAAGCATGCCCACATAACGTCCCGACTGACGAGACAAACTTCTTTTACCCACAACGTCTATATGAAGTCTTCCTAAATAGAACATGAATTTAAGAGATTGAGCCTAGAACAAACTTGCGGCACTTAGAACTCTTGGCTCGCCTGCTGAAACAAGACAACAGCAAGAGTCAGAAGGGATGCATAAACTGAATTGGGTAACCTCTGCACCACCTTCCCAATGCCTGGTACACCCTCCGTAGCCCTCTTCGTTGCCATTGCAATTGTTGGTGCTGCAACCAATGTCAGGATCAGTCCCTGACTGACTACAATGAATGTGTCGGCTGTCAGCTGCTTGATGAACTTCGTAAACTCTTCACGGTCAATTTCTCCATCGAGATTGATATCGTTTTCCTGCAAATACAGTGAGTGAACAATCTTCTATGTGGTTCTACTCAGTATGAACTATAGCTTAATAGGATAACAAGTTTTAAAACTTTGCAAGTTACTGAAAGAGAATCCTCAAGAAACAAAAAAGATAGAACAGATGTTATGATTTATCCATGGTCATGGTTACCAAGATTATGGAATCAGCTCGGCATTCAAATGCCAATTAAACAAATCTCCTAAATATTCAACAAGATCCAACCATGTATTGAGAGTAAAGCATTTGTTAACACAGAGCCTACATCTACAACCAAGCACCCCTAGAACACCCAAGACACTAAGTATCAAAGTCAATAAAGGACTTTACAACAGATGCAAAATGTCCAGCTCAAAGAAACGGCTCAGCCAAGGAATTCTCCCTCACATCTCCCAGTTTGATACTGACTTTGGAACATGGAGCTGTAGCAATATCAAAACTGCACTTAACAAGATCTCAGCAAGGAGATGTAAATATCATTGAATTTCCTTTTTCTTCTCATTAAATTTGAGATAACCATGTTGTAGTCTTTCACGTGGAAGTAAGCTGGAAAAGAAAAAAGAACAGCTACTGGCCTCTTTTCCCAGCACACGACCTTTTACTGTTGACAATAGTTAATTGTAGTCTTCTATGTACTTCTATGCAATGCATAACTAAACTCACTACAAAATTCATTGGATTCAACATTGTCTAAAAAAGAATAACAGGCTCAGAATCTCTGTTATGTTTTCTTTAGGTTTCCTGAAAAGAGCACCTTAGACAAACTCTCAACATGAATTCTTACTAGCAAACAATGACGACAATTTTCCATTGCATAACAAACTGCAGAAACAAAAGGTTATTAAACATAGAAAGTCATTTCTTGAAGATACTATTCCTGACAGTCCAATTTTAAAAGGCTATCAATAATTTCAATCACATTGATGCATAATTTCACATAAAGACTAGGATGATATGATGGATTTCTATTAAAAATTGCAGGCCATCACAGTTATCTATCCAGATTATGCAATCAACTTGTCATTCAAATGCCAAATATCAAACAGTTAAACAACCCATTTCTCATCAACGTCCAAACACCACCTATTTTTCTAATGAAATTTCCCAAATTGGGGAACTCAAGAACTTGATTCCCTTTTAGTCAGTCAAAGAGACAGAGGATGATACCCAGCTCACAAAATTTATAACTTCCAACCTAACATCTACATCACAAACACCAATCGCCTTTCTCTAAGGCAATTGTACATACAAGAAGACAGTAGAATCAATTTAAGAGAAAAAGCATGTCTCTGCAGAGAACTAGCCAGGCTAGTACTTCCATTAATGCCTCAACCAATAAACCTATTGAAACAAGTATAGCTGCCTTAGGATGATGAATTTTTTCAGTCAAAATGAGTACTTTTAAATTAGGTAATCAACAGACAAATAAATTTAAAGCAGAAATCATCCGTCATGTCTATAGAACCTCTTTTATTGCAACCCAACCCTCAAACAAACTGGTACTATGTCAAATCATGCTAAACCAGACCAAATAAAGAAAGACAAAGGGCTGTTTCTTTCAGACCATGAAAAATAAATGTTAAACAGGAAGCATAAAGGTCGCAAACAGCAACTTAAAGGTGATTCAGTTCATCTTGATAAATAAGAGTTTTATGGGTCTAACTGACTTTAGTAAGTTTAAAGTTGAAATATAAAATCTTGTGAGAGTAAAAACTAGCAGTTGTGCTCTATTAAATTGAATATGTGCAGATAACTTGTGCGGATAACTAGCTTTCCCTAATCCAAAACTAAAACTGGATCACAAATCTTAGTAAGCGAAAACTTGGTTCTTTGACTTGACCGTTGCAGTAACACCTAAAACTCAAGAAACATAAAATAATGTGATTGAAGCTTATGGAGGATGCAAGAAAGGCCGCACCTGAAAATTAAGTCAAGAATCCATTACTTTGACTTCACAATTTATATGAAATTTCCTACCAAATGGGACATATATCATTGATATGTTCAAAGGAAATTATCTTATGTGTAAATGGTTTGATACTAACAAATTTCATTTCATCAGTTTGTTTGTAACCAACAAAAAATCCGTATAAGAGAAAACTGATGTACTTTTAGGTACTTCCTAGATTTTAACTCATCCTCTATGTTTAAGCTGTTTAAATTCAGCAGCCACTCAAAAACCTATGAAGCAGTAGGAACAAAATGGGTCAACGTTCATCAACGATTAGAGTACCTGAAGCAAAGCTTTGACATGGTCTTTGGAGGGTGGATCAAAATGTGGGCCAGGTAAACGCTTATTGATATCACTACAACAAGAAGATTAAGAAAGAAAGAAAAAAAACCTCAATTAGAATAATGTGGACACCAGCAGAATAATTTTGTAATCAGCTAAACATTTGGAAAAAAAAATAAGCTTCTCACTTGTACACAAGTAGTACACCAATGTACAGATCTTCAAATGTCAAGTTAGCCCTTCCTGAATCATTTTTAAAATGATCAAACACCTTGTCTGTAATCTTTTGTATTTGCTTTCGCCTCCATTGCTTACCTGCAAGGTGGAAAACTATCAGATACAATGAAAACATAATTAAGGGTTCTGATTCATGTCAAGTAATGAAACATGTCAGACTGTCTGTTAGGATGAATATCTACAAATTTCTTTGATGGATGGCCAAAGGTATCATCTTGACCATCACATCTAAAATTCAGTACAGCAAAAAAGATATGAAAACATGGGCATAAATTTGATGTCAAAAAGCAAACTTTCTACTGCATCTGAGGAAACCTATCACTCAAAACAGAGGACCAGTAGGTTTGTGTTTATGTTCGAAGTGAGTTGGCCTTAGAACCCATAAAAGCTAATGCATGACTCTGTGATTCAACATCATTTGCAGATCCCACAAGTGCGGAAGGATGGCATAGCAACACAAACCCATCCAAACTAAAATGAAAAATTAAGAAAAGGAAGAAAAAGAAAGAAAGAAAGCAAAAGCCCAGAGAAAAATTAGTGGGTTCTTTATGATCTACAAAACGAAAGATTCAGAGCTGGGACAGAAACACTATTGGGATCGAAAGAATTACAAACATTTATCTGTTAAAGCTTGTTTCTTTCTTTTGTTTTTACATCAAAATCGATGAAAGCTTTGAAGTGGTACCTTGTAGTCTGTCCAGCACCTGTCCCATGGCGAAGTAGTGAGCTAGTAGACAGAGAGGCCTTTTGCGACTTCGTTTGGATGATAAAGGAAGAAAAGATCCTTTGGTATCGGAGCATTGAATTGACTTTTTCAGGCAACCTACGCATAAAGAAAAGATCCTCTACGGCGACTGTTAAGGGATTGTTTGTTATTTATTTTTGAAGATTCACTGTTATATACCCAATATTGGAATTCAAATTATAAAAAAAGACTCTATATAAAATAAATTTTAAAAACACACCTAAAGCTTACTTATAAAGTAATAAAAAGGCTTTTGATTTCTTATAAATTACAAAACTGTTATCGAAAATCTTAAAACAAGCTCAACCTTAAAACCTCATTAAAAAAAAACTCAAAACACTCAATAGGTCATTAAAGTAATTTAATAATCAAAATTAAATTCAATAAGGCCAGTTGTCATTTTTTGAGTTTTTTATGGGTTTGTTTATAAAAATTAAATGGTGTATGATTTATCTATATCATTAGTGCTCTAAGAATGAATATATGACTAAATATTTATTTATTTTTTAGAGGGAAATTCGAACACATGACCTTTCGAAGGACATTTCTAATAGCAATTCACCACGGTGGTCTCTATTTATGATCTATATCCATTATTTTTAGACACCCTTTTATAGTCCAAGAACAAAGTATCTTTGCTCTAATGGGGCTCTCTAAACTTTTTGTGTGCTAATTTTATTTTGTGTTGGCCTTTTTTATTTAGAAAATTAGTGAAACACCCAATTCTAGACATTAAACTATAATAAAACCCTAGACTATTTAAAACATATAAACACACCCAAAATAAACCCAAAAACCAACAGCTGTCAATTTTTGGATTTATTTTTTATGTTAGATTACGGTTTTGACCTTTTGGTCTGAATTCTTTGAAACAGGCCCAAAATTCGCCAGCTAGGATAGGAATTTCTGAAAATTTACGTTGGTGACCTCATAATGAAACCTGTTTGGCACCTCAGATCAAATATTCCAAGCGAGCTTCGTTGGTTCTTGAACGGCGAGCTTCGTTCACCTCTTCGAACGAAGCTCGGTATGATGTGGTTTCAGATCTTCTTTTTGGATTCTTCTGAGCTCAGTATGGTGTAGATTGGAGTTCTATTGCTTCAATTTTTTTGTTCTTTGTTGTTTGATTTGGTAATTTGTGGATTGATATTGCGCTGCAAGAGACTCGATTGGAGCTTGGTGCGATCTGTGATCTTCTATTTTGAGGTATTTCGATTTTTTCTTGTGAATTCATATTCGTTTTTTGAGGATTCGATTATATTGTAGTCTGATTTTTGGTGATTTCATGTTCGATTAATTAAGTTGCTGATTAGGTTTTCGTTTCTTTTTGTTTATAATTTGGATTGATTTCAGATTCGTTTTGATTGTGGATTTGCTCTTGTGTTTTGATTTGAGGTGTGGTGAAACTTTTGTGATATTCGATTTGGTTTTCATATTAATTGAGGTTTTTTCAGTTGAATCTGAGTATATTCGTGTTTTTTCTGTTTATGCACTATTGGTTTTTGAGTCGACTATAATTCACTGTTAATACTCGGCATCCACTGTTATTGCTAGTAGTCATTTTTGTTTTGTTTGTTGTTTTTTTGTATAGATATGGATGATTCGAGAGTGGCAAAGTGCACCTATGGTGGTGGAACTTTAATGCTTATTTTGTCTTCAACTACTACTTTTGATTGGCTGTCTAACGAGTTGTGTAGTAGGTTCAAGCTGAAGTTAGGTCATTTTGAGTTGAGGTACTCTTATACGGATTTCTCCAATTGTTTATTGGAATTGGATGATGATTTGAAAATCATGTTTATGGTATGTGGACTGACGAAGGATCAATTAATTCACATTGCTGTTAGGGATAAGGCTGTAGTGAATTATGTTCAAGCTGTTAATACGAACATAATTGCTTCTCCTTTTTTGTTGGAGGCTGTTCCTAACAATTACAGTTTTGCACAAGATGAGGATACATGTAAATATTCAATTCAAACTGGTAGTATTGTTGATTCAAGTGCAGCTTCTCCTTGTTTGAGTATGGATTTTGATGGTATTAGCAGTGAGTATGGAAGTGAATATTTAGGCAAATATGGTAGTTGTGGAGGTCGTAAGTATTTGTCTACTGATTGGGAGGGTTATATTACTCATGAGGGTCAGAAGTTTGAGGGTGGAGTTTGTGAATTCCGTGATAAGTTGGCTAAGTACTCGATTGAGAATGGTTTTAAGATGAAATATTTGAAAAATGAGCCTCGTCGTGTTACTGCTGTGTGTGCTAAGAAGGAATCAAATGGCTGTGAGTGGCATGTGCATGCTGTTAAGTCGAATGTAAATGGATTTTTTTATATTAAGAACTTAAATAATGCACACAGTTGCAGTGGTTTGATCCGTGAGAAGAGAAATAAGGCAATGGGTTCTCGTTTGGTGTCTTCAATTGTCAAAGATAAGGTTCGTAGCAATCCTTTGGTAAGGCCTATTGAGCTGATTACTGATTTGAAGGAGAATTATGGATTGGATATCCCTTATCATGTTGCGTGGTATGGGAAGGAGTCGGCTACTAAGGATTTGCATGGTGATGAGGAGTTGTCTTATGCTCACCTGCCTTGGTATGTGAATGTTTTGAAGGCCAGCAATGTCGGATCTCATTGTGTGCTTGACTGTGGCGAGGATGGTTCTCGTTTCCAGCGGATCTTTATATGTTTTAAGGCCTCCATTGATGGTTTTCGGTGGTGTAGGCCTATGCTGTTCATTGATGGTACTTTCGTCACAAACAAGTACAAGGGTACTCTTCTAGGAGCTACTGCAAAGAATGGAAATAAAGGTATGTAATGTAAATGCTGTAGTTGTTGACTTCCATTGAGTGGTATGAACAGTGTAGTTATGCAAATGTAAATGCTGTAGTTGTTGACTTCCATTGAGTGGTATGAACAGTTTCTATACTGTTCATACCCTGCATCTGAGTATTTTTATGCATTGTAGTTTTACTCTGCTTTATGTGGTAACACTGTTACAGTTCAAACTAACTAATATAGTTCTCTGTTTCTTGTAGAAGTATTCCCTTTTGCCTTTGCGATTGTATCCGGTGAAGCTGTGGATAATTGGAGGTGGTTTCTGGAAAGGATATCTGAAGTCTTGGTTGATGAAGGTAGGCAACTTACATTCATTTCTGATAGGCATGGTGCTATTATCGATGCTGTTAGGACTGTTTTTCCTACTTCTCCCCATGGTTTTTGTCTATATCATTTGAAAGAGAACTTGAAAAAGAAGTATCCGCATGCTGTTGGTTCCTCTTTCAAGGATCATATTTTATGGCTTTTTTGTAAGTTGTTGTATGCACCGACTGTTGAGGAATATCAAGATACGTTGAAAAAATTAAGAGATGATGGCGGTTCAAAAATAATTGATAAGTTTTTGGCTGATCTCCCTGTCCAAAATTTTGCTAATGCATTTTTTCCGGGAAAGAGGTATGGGGAGGTTAGTAATGCCTTGTCCGAGTCGTTTAATTCATGGGTTAAGGATGTGCGTAGGCTTCCAATTTATGAGATGATTGACACTGTTAGGATCAAAATGATGGAGATGATTTCTAGGAGGAAGCTTGCATCCGAGAAATGGAGTAGTGTTTTGTGTCCTGTTATTGAGGATGAGTTGAAGACTTTAGCTGCAAAGGGTCGTCATTGGAGGATATGTCGCGCGAGTGAATCTGTTTTTGAAGTTCATGCTGATTTGAGTGTTATGGTCAATTTGGACGAGAGGTTTTGCTCCTGTTATCAGTGGCAATTGCTTGGGTTTCCGTGTCAGCATGCGATTCAAGTTATCCAACATTCCGGGTTATGTTTGTACAACTTTGTGGATGAGTATTACAAGGCAGACTTTTATAAGGCTACTTATGCAACCCCTATATTTCCTCATACCTGATATTGAGAAGCCTCCTCCTGGAGATGTTTTTCTTCTACCTCCTCATACAAGAAAGCCTCCGGGACGACCTCCGACAAAGCGCTTCAAGTCAAGCAGTGAAACTAAAAGGCAGGTGAAGTGCAAGAGATGCGGTTCTTGTGATCGTCATAATAGGAGGACTTGCAAGGTTCCTATTTGATGTAAAGGTTCTGAGTATAAAGACTTGAATGAGAGTAGTTAGTTTTTAACTAGTTAAAGTGCTATGTGATTGATTAATGACAATCATAGTTGAAAGGAATAGAAATTGATATGCAAGTTGTTAATACGGTGAAATAGCAGTCACTGCATATGAATACACTTTGAATTTTTGGTATTAATACATAATATTTACCATTTTTGGTATTTTGCAAATTTCGGTTTTGAAGTTTGATATGAATTAAGCATTACTGCTGTTTGAATAATCTATAAATGAACGAACGCTATTTAATGCTCACTGTTCATGCCATTGTTGAAATTGAAAGATAGTTCTATGACATGGTATTAACAATTTATTTCTATCAAATAGCATTAACATTGTATTGAGAGTGCGTTGTTATTTGTTGCAGTTCACCTTTTTAGTTGTTTTAGTGCTATGGAGACCATTATTTCAGGTTACATACACTGTTAATTCACGTAAATAAACTGGTTTTTGAATAAGTACATAACTTGAATTTGAAAATCACTTTACTTCAATGTTCTAAACCTACACAAGTCCTAAGAAACTACAATATAAGCAAGAATTTTGGCAAAATATTTGATTACAACTTCATTATTTTGCATTTCTCTCTTCTCTTTCTTTGATGGAAATCCAACTTCTTTCATTGCTCATAATTTTCATGAGGACTTCTTTTCTCATTTGCCAGACCTTTTCTTTGTTGAAATCTGATTCTATTTGTTGGTCTTTGGAAAGCTGCTTCATGAAGTGCATGACAAAGACGCCACAATCATTGCTGCATAATAGAGATACGCATGCAGGAGTTATTTCAGAATTTTTTTAGTTGAATAGGATGAAAGTTTCACTGTTATTGCGTAACTTACGAATTGTTTGCTTGTTGGGGACATTCTCTGTTCTCAGTCAGCTTGAAGTTAGTAGTATCATGACAAATCAGATACTTCATTGTCTGAGCATATTCTGGTGTAAGTTCGTTGCTGGCAAGTATTTTTGATATCATTCTAGCTGAAGCTTCATTAAGCCCTCTCGGCATCTTGGCATCAAAATCAGGAATTTGGACGAGTTTTGTTTTCAGTGATACTGCAGCACATTCCTTAAGAAGACAGAGGAATATATTTGCTGTCTCAACCTGCATCATAGTCAAGTATGTGCTTAGTTTCCTTTAAATTTAGTGTCCTATGTATTAACAGTGTTAATCACCAGTCTTACTTACCAAAACAATTGCCTTCTTGTGATAATATTGGAGAGTTCGTTCTGATGTCCCCCTGAATGAGTTGAAGTGTGTCCATTTTGCTGCACCGGTGTCAAAGACAAGCAGCGTATGGTGGTTCTCATCTGTAATTGGTATGAACACTCTATCAACTCTTCCAATATTTTCTAGGAGTGGCATATAGAAAGCATGATATGTCAGCTTGTGTGAGGCACCTCGCAAAAACATCTGCAAAAGTCATGTGTTGGTGATTAGTGAGCATGTTGATGATATAAAATTGATGTATTAGATGTGATCTTACATAGTTATTGGCGGACAAATATGCATTTTTCTGTTTCTGAGGGTTCTGCTTCGCATTATCATTAAGTGCCTCTCCATAAGCATCGATGATTAGTGCAGAAATTGGACCATCTCCCATCAGCTTTTCAATGTTATGTTTGTACAATATTGTCCTATTTTGTACGTAAAAAGCGTCCCTGCGACAATAATGTTGTTTAAAAATGATAATCTCATAATAGTTTAATGACAAGACAGTTCTATGACATAGTATTAACAGTGTAATTCTATGACAGTTCTAAGGCATAGTATTAACAGTGTAATTCTGTGAGATTGGCTTACTCATCAGAATCGATGCGATTTCCAGTAATTTTCCAACTTCTTCTTTGATATTTCATCCAGCCTGTTGTAGACCTCATACATGTGCAACTGAAGGTATGTATCTTTGTCCTCCTTTTTTTTGTTGGCTGCTTCATCTTCGCTTTGGCTTGCTCTTTTTCGGCCTTTCTTATGTGCTTCGGGGTATGTGTAATCTGATTTCTTTGCAGGCTTTCTGTCTTTTCTGTCTTTGATTATTTTGATGCCAGAACGCAACTGCCGTGTTCCTACTTCTTTTGCTTGCATGATAACTAACTTTTCAGGAGTTTTTCCATCGGCGTTCTCATCTTCATCATTAGGAGATTCTTGCATCTCCAATTCACTTTCTTCTGCTATTCTCTCATCTTTTTTCTCCTTATCAGCTTGTTCTTTCATCGGAATTTCTCCTTGTTCACCTTGTTTGATTTTTTTTCCCATCACATGTTGCAAAGAGGCAATAACAGTGTCTTTTTCTTTCATGCTCTCAATGCAGGACAACTTTTCCCCTTCAAGTAGTTCATGTTGTTCCTGTAGCTGTCTCCTATTTGATTTGAGCGCATGAAGTTCCCCTTGTAATTTTGCACCTTCTTTTTTCTCTTGCTCAAGCTGCTTTTTCAGTATTTCAATTTGTTGCTCCAACTCTTCTTTTTCAGTCCATATTTGTTGAATGAATGAATTTTTCTTTATGCAGGATTCTATAGCAGTCTGCATCATATCCCTTCGAGTATCTGCCTTTTCAATCCAATAGTCGACTGCTTCTTTCAGCTGTTGGATTTTCTCATGGGTAGGGGCTATTTCATGCTTGTAGTACTCTGGGATTGACCCCACTATGTCCACAAAAATGGAGTCGAAGTCTTCTTCTTGGCTGTCAAGTTCGGGTTCATTCTTTGGACATTAACAGTGTCCTCCTCCGTCACTGAGTCTGCACTAAGGTCAACTCCTTGTTCTTCAATTTCATCATCTGCTTCGCATTCCAATGATTGTGCTGGTGGTTCTTCAATTTCATCATCTGCTTTGCATCCCAATGATTGTGCATTGTCTTCATTTTGCTCCTGTTGTGGAGTTTTTGTCTGGGTTGCACTTTGGTCCACATTTTCATGGAAGTCAAGTTACATTTCAGGTAATAATCGCTTTTTCCTTTTTGTGTTTGACTCTTTATCTGTCACAAATATTAGAAAGGAAAAAAAAAGTATTAGCAAATTTATATACATGTATATGTGTTTGTACACTATCAATTCAGTTTTGAAATATAAATGTTGGATCATTGTAGGTTATCTTACCCAATCTTTAAGTGTGATAACAAAGTCATCATCCTCTTCATTTTCTTCTTGTTCTTCATGGTCTGCATGATCAGTCTTTGTTGCTTCTTCTTTTTCATTGTCAGCAGCTTTTATCTGTTGAATTATTGGAGTCAGTAGTAATTATGGTGTACTAACATTATATATGTTTATGGAAGTAAGAAAAATGCCTTAATGTTTTCATATGTTGCAATATTCAGCTTGATATTGAGCTCCGGAAGGCTCCATTTGACAGCCGCTGGTTTGTGATCTTCTCTTCCAGGAATTGGACTGATCAGGTTAGTTCTTTCACACAGCCAATACTGCAAACATGTTTTTCAATATAAAGTGTTAATGCACATGAAAACAAATAATATAACAGGATTAACAAATGGATGTAGTTTCTTACCAGGATTAGCACAAGGCAACCACTGACGCTTGGTTGATTTGTCTTGTCCTTTTTATTTTTTATGGCTTGGTCCAGTCCATAATGCATGTAATCTAAGACTCCTTGTGCCCAGTTGTAGCTGTTCATAGCTTCTAATGTGTCGATCATAGTCAAAAAGGTCCAAGCCATTGTCGCCCCAGAGTTGCAAAAGAGATTTGTGATGAAGAGCTCTAGGATTAACAACCTGACAACATCCATTGCATTCTTCTTTCTGTCATCTGCTATTGCTGTGTTCAGACACCTATCAATCTCAGTTTTTGTGATTTTTTTTGACTTCTCGAAGTACTTCTTTTCGAAGGCCAAATTTGTTCTTGTGGAAGTTGTTGTGCTTGGCAACTTGTTTCCTTTGTTTGGCAATCCAAAGATGTCAGACACATCATTGCTTGTAATTTCATGCTCGTTGCCTTCACTGAATTTGAATTTTTTGGTTGCGGGGTTGTAGAGTCTGATTAGTTTAATTATTTGATAATTAGACTTCTGGCATTCTACCTTGGTTAACTGACCTTCCATGTAAGCCTTGATGATGCTCCAGAATGGCGTTTTTTGTAGGATCTTGAGGACGTCCTTTCTTGCTGCAAGCTTGTCTTTTACCGTTTGCAATGTGTTGTCAAATGTGAGCATGTTGCTCTTGATCTGCACATAATCTGGGTTATTGCGTCTGTTTGGTTGAGGTTTTTGTGTTTGGGATTGTGTTTTTTTTGTCTTCGTTGTTTTCTTTGGTTTCAGTGTGTTTGCGGATTTGGGTGTGGATAGTTTGGCTTTTGCTGTTGTTGGTGGTGTGCCTTGTGTGTTTCTTGATGCTGTTTTGTGCTTTTGCTGGCTTGTGATCCTTTTGTATGCTTTTTTTTTGAATTTCAACCCGGTTACCTTTTTCCATATGACCACCTGCAAAGTGAAACAAATAGGTTACTTTAACTAAACAAAAGAAAGATGAAACATAAGTATTAATACTTCTATGACATGGTATTAACCATTTACTTCTATGCATTTGAACCTCATGCTTCTCTTTTTTAGTGCACTACGATTTTTTTTCATATACATTTCTAGTGCATGTTGCACTAGAAGAGCAAGATGCATAGAAGTCCCAGATTTTGATTAACAAAGGATGCTACATATTTTGGTCTTCAAGTGCACTGCTTTGCAGTGCACTAGAAGAGAAAGATACATAGCATGCTATATATTTTTGGTCTTCAAGTGCAGCAAAGCACTAGAAGAGAAAGATGCATAGCAGATCACAGATTTTGATTAATAAAGGATGCTATATATTTTGGTCTTCAAGTGCACTGCTTCGCAGTGCCCTAGAAGAGCAAGATGCATGGTATTAACAGTTCAAGTTCTATGACATGGTATGAACAGTTGTGAAACGTATACATTTGCAGTGAAACATGCGTCTTTTCAAAACATTGCTATTGGACTTTGACGTTAAGAGATTTTGTAATACCTGGGAGTCTGATAGTGATGCTTTGTCAGCCATTTGTGAAGAATCTTGAGTGTTTGTTTCTGTCATTGTTGGACCTTTTCGTTGGTTACCTGTATTAAACGTGGTACTCTTGCATTAGTTAGCAGAATCAAGACGAAAGTGGAAAGTCATTGTGGGTTTTTCAGATTGTACCTTTCTGTCGATGTTTATGGAAGAAATTTTCTTCCCTTTTTCTTGGTTGTCCTTGTGCTCAGTTGCTTTTTGTAGTGTCGATTTTGAAGACTTTTGGCTATGGTAGAATATAACTTCGATTCGCCGGCTTTCTCGTTATGGAGTTTGTCGTTGATTGGTGGTTATGGAGGTTGTCTCCTGCCTGGTGGTTATGGAGGTTTTCGCCTGCTTTTGGAGTGGGTCGCGTCGCAAAGATCGGAGTGAGAGGGTGAGTGGGTTTTTCGCTTTTTGGGTGCGTGCGTGTACTCTGCGTTGAGATATTTTCTTTTTTTTCAATGGGCTTAGTGAAATTGGGCTTTATTGGCTTGTTGAGTTTTCTGGGCTCTTTTTTTGGTTTGTTTGGGCTTTTTTTTGTCAAATTAGACTGGGCCTTTTTTCTGTATTTTTCTATGGCTTGGTTGATTTGTTTTGGGCTTTATTTCGTTTCTGACCTTGATTTTCTCAACTTGGGCTGGGCTTTTTGAAAGTCACTGTTAATACGCATTTTGAACACTGTTAATTCGCAGTTTGAAATATAGAAGAAGCTATAGAGTAACAATTTTTTACATTTGAATCTCACTACACAGTAACTATTTGACATTTGAAAGTTAAGAAGCATCAAAAGATTTTGGTTAGAAGCTACATATTAACAATTTGACATTTGGAAGTTAGAAGCCGAACATTTACTATTTTATAGTTCTAAATTTTGTGAAATCCATGCTTTCATCCTTCATTCTCTTTTGTGAAATACCAACTTTTTTCACTTTCCATTGTCTTCAATAAAACTTCTTTTCTCATTTCCCACACATGCTCTGTACTCAAGCTTTCTTCAATTTGTTTTCCTTGTGACAACTTCTGCATGTAGTACATGACAAATACTCCACAATCGTTTCTGCAAATTCACACACACACATATATATATGCAACATTTAGTGAATCATAGTTTAATTTGAATTGGGGGAAGAAAAGTGTTATTGTGAAACTTACGACTTTTCAGGTTGTTGGGCGCATTCCCTGTCCTCCTTAAAGTTGAATTTGGTGGGATCATGTTTCATCAGATATTGTATTGTTTGAGCAATTGCTGGTGTAACTTTCAGGTTTCGAAGAAGTTTTGCAATCTCGTCGGTCAATTCTTCATTGTAGACGGGCTTCTTGAACTCAAGAAGTGTGAAGCTGTTTTTTTCTAGAATTGTTGGAGCACATTCCTTGACACTATTGAGGAAGACATTTGTTGCGTCTGCCTGCATTGTAGGCAAGTATGTTGTTAGCTTCACTGATTAACTGTTTTGTTCATACCTTGTATTAACAGTTCATAGTAGGAGTCTGTCTTACCAAAATTATTGCTTTTTTGTTGTAGTATTCAACGGTTTGCTCAGTTTCCCCCTCAATGAGTTGTAGTGCGTCCATTGCAATGAATTGGTGTCGAAGACAAGCAGGGTGTGGTGTCCGCCATCCGTTATTGGTATGAACACCTTTGAAGTTTTCCCTATGCATTCAAGGAGTTTGACAAAATATTCATCGAATGTTCTTGGGTGCATTTTATCTGTGAGATACCTCTGCAAAATTAATAGTTTCGGCATTAGAGAGAATGTGAAAAGTATAGGAAGATGAATAATTTGTGATTTTTACTAGAAGTAATGGGATAGCTATGATCTTACGTATGCGTAGCACGTGATGTATGCATTCTGTTGTCTTTTAGGGTCCTTCTTTTCATCATGATGAAGTATCTCGGCATACGCATCTATGATTTGTCCATAAATTTCAGCATCTCTTAATAAGCTTTGTATGTCATCTTTGAACAAAATGCTTGTCCCTTGCCAAAAAGCAGTGCTGTAACAGTATTTGTAGTTAGAAAAAATGGCAATAAAATTGAAAGAACTGTTCAATAAAGTTCCAGTATAGGGTAATAATACTGCTTGTTTCCTAAAAAACCTTTTTCTAACGCATGTCTACCATTGTAAAGTTCCAGTATAGGGTAATAACACTGCTTGTATCCTATGAAATCCTATATCTAATGCATGTCTATCACTGCAAAGTTCCAATATAGGGTAATAACACTGCTA